>NW_010561217.1:42120-72476 GCF_000687285.1 Phaethon lepturus | reverse complement strand
GAGTGTCCTATGAGGAGCAGGCTAAGGACTTTGGGTTTGTCTAGTTTGGAGAAAAGGAGGCGGAGGGGAGACATCATTGCTCTCTACAGTGTCCTGAGCAGGAGACTGAGCAGGAGACACGGAGAGGGAGGTGCCAATCTCTTCTCCCTGGTATCCAATGACAGGACACATGGGAATGGTTCAGAGCTGCACCAGAAGAGGTTTAGACTGGACATTAGGAAGCATTTCTTTACCAAGAGGGTGGTCAAACACTGGAACAGGCTTCCTAGGCAGGCTGTCAATGCCCCAAACCTGTCGGTGTTTAAAAGGCACTTGGACAATGCCCTTAACTATATGCTTCAACATCTGGTCAGCCCTGAATTGGTCAGGCAAGTGGACTAGATAATCGTTGTAGGTCCCTTCCAACTGAAATAATCTATTCTACTCTAAATGTTGGACTGTGCACCATGGATCAGTGCACTGTGTACCATGATTCTCATGGACAAATGATACAGCAGACATGGTCATCACAGTCATTAGTGTATCATTCAGTACGTTCCCATCTTTTTATCTGTTGGACTACATTTTGTGCAAAAGTGGTACAGTTAAAGTGTGTGTGTGTGTGTGTGTACACTCAAACACACAAACTGTGCTATGATCAATCCTTTGAAGTTAATACTTTTTCAAGAAAAAAATATCCTTTTTCATTTTTCCTGAGTTATCTGCAGTTTAAACTGAACTTTTCTTCACATTTGCTGCAGAAATTGCTCACTCAGTCTGTTTACAGTCTTACCTGCATGAAATGCATGTACACAATAGTCATGGCTGTATATTCAACTGAAAAAATAAATTCCCAAAGGGTAGCAGGTAAGAAATTTGTCTTTGAAACAATGTTGAGAACCAGGTTAAGAGTTAAGTTGAAGTCAATTCAGTCTTTTTCAAGTTACAACTATTCAAATTCTGGGTTTTCAGTTGCTTTTCTAAGGTAGTTCCAAAGCTCAGTGCTGTGGAGTCACTAAAACTTGGAATGACCCAAGGAGTCCTACAAAGCCTCAGAAGTGGATGAAGAAATCTGGAATAACGTAAACACCGCATCTTCTGTTTGAAAACATCACTTGGAGAACTAGTATATGTAGATATCCATATAAATATACTGAAATGTTCCAGTGAAGATAAAATATCTTTAAAAAAGATACTTGTCAGCTCCACTGCAAGTTATGAGTTTCCTATATGAATAGAAGGATGAAATTTTTCCCTTGTTTCATGCAGGAACAGGACTCTATGTAAAAATACAATTGTGCCAGGTCTGCATTAATGAGTCTTTCCATAGAGCACTATTTTGATGCACAACATCACCAAGAAGATTTAATCACTGTGGCCCAAAATTTCCATTCTGACTGTCAAACAATATAAAGAGTTTCAGAGTTACCACCCTGAGCAAATTTTCTGGTGGTTAGATAATTTGACAGCAATGAGTTCTCTGTCTTTTCTGAGTCCATTTAATTAAGTCTTCATGCATAGCAAACAGAAGTTAAAGGAGATTTACAGTAAGAGAGAAAGAAAATTGTACTTCTGTGTTTACCATACCTGCAGTAAGACAGTACCCCCTGGGATTGTGAGCTGTAAACAGTACTTAGGGGCATTCTCCCAGGAAAGCAGTTGAACATCTTCAATAGCACTGTAGGAAATGGAGTTTTCCATGTACCCAGTTGGCTGCAAGAAAACAAAGAAGAGGGGGGGGGGAAGTTTACTTAGTCATCAGAAGTTTCACTATTTCAAAGTAAGAGCAGCACTATCAAAACTACTCTTGGTGTTGAGAATATCTGCAAAATATCTACTTGGAAAGCAAAATTCTTATACAGGACATTCAACAGAGAGATTCACCCAGCCACCTTCATCCAACGTGTTCAAGTGTTAAGACCACCCACACAAAAACGAAACCAGGCCAGACCTAGGTGCCTGAAATACCAAAATGTCAAACTGCATTTGGGACTGTTCGGGACCCACAATCAATGGAACCTAATTTCAAGTTGAACTGAGCTATGAAGGGTTCTGGCCATGCACGTGCTATCAATGTATGAAGAAGCACCTCAGTCATACAGACAAAACAGCAGCGTACTATGTTAAGGTAGTTTTATTCCATGCATTCTTGTTCTTCTCCCTGGCTGCAAGGTTGATCAAGCACATCATCAAAATCTCGACTGCTACATTTGACAGTGGTTCTTGGGGGTCCAAAGATTTAGCCCTCCGCTTTTAGACTCTAGCAAAAGCAGAGCAACCAACCTACTCATCTCAGCTTATACATAAGTACTGGTTTCCTGCACAGACTGCTGATGCCCAGTCTAAAGCGAAAGTCACAATTAAAACATAAGTAAGTAACTGTGTTTTGCAATTACATGTACAACATAAATTGATAGTAGCAAGGAAACAAACTTAAACATGAAACTCCTTATTAGTATCCCCATAATTGTTTGGCATTACAGAAGTACAATTATCTCTGAGACAAGCTGAAATATAAATGTATATACACAAGCAAACATAAAATTTATGTCCTAAACATAAGTAAATACACAGAGATATAGCTGTGTATCTATCGAATATGTGTATATACACCGTACTTTATGCAAGCCTTCATGTTGCTTACGTAATTTGAGTTTTTAGTAGAGGTCCTCAGAGGCATCATTTATTTCACTTTGCTAGAGCGTAAGCAAAGTGATCAGTATTGCTATGGCAGAGAAACTATTTTCATACAAAAATGCTGATTAATCCCACCATGTGGATAAACCCTTGGGTCAGCCATGTCTTGCAAGAGAATAGAGCTCATTACATTTATGAATTATTTTCTCACTATTACTGATTTACAGATAATTTAAACTTCTCAAACTTACTCCCACTGTACCCAATACCTAAATTACTTTTAACTGACAGTCTTGAAGTAAAGAAGGCAAGGGAGAAACCACATCTATTTCAGGGTCAAACAGGGCCAACTCTTGAAATCACAACACAGGATTCCTGGGGGCGAGTGCGAAATAAGCAAATTGCATTCGTAACGTCTCTACTCCTAATTGGTACAACTTTCTTCCATAAGTTAAGTAGGTGGTGTATCTAGAAATAGTACTGTGCAGATATACACTTCATACATGTTCATAAGGCCATAAACATCATTGCTAAAAGGCAATGATGGCCCTGTCATCCACCTTTGCTGCTACAAAAAGTCTGTTGTCTTTTCAGCAAGAAAAGCCCAGCAAGCCAGGGAATCGAACTTCAATACCTTCTGCAGTAACGTTTGTTGCGGCAGTGTTCATCTTACACTAGCCCTCGCTGAAAACAATTTTCGCTGTCTCTTTAACGAAAACCTTGTTATGCAGGAAGTATGATAAACTTCTGCTTATTCATTTACCCACAATATTGTTCTACACTAGTGACTGGAATCCCAGTGGCTTAACGCTGATACTGTACGTCATGCATTGCCTACTGGAGAGTAATTATCTCGTTCTCACAGGAAGCCAAAGGCCCAAGATCCTTTGGTAATCAGCATTACAACACTCAGGGAAAAATATGAAAACAGACAGCATAAAATCTAGTATGCTCAGGAGGCAAAATTATCAAAAACATGCTCTGAAAGACTGGAAAAGGGAGAAATCCAGAACCAGCCGACGTAAATACAAAATGAAATGAATCAAAGCAATTTAAATTTTTCTTTTAAGAAGGTGCTGACTGCCCTTAATACCCTCCATTAACTTCAAAGAGGATTTGAAGAATTCTCACAGAATCTGTTCCCAAGAGAAGCCTCTTCTATACCTTAAACAGTCCATTTAAACAACATTAAAGGTAACTGATGCGGTTCAATCACAGCTCTGTAGCCATACACAAGTGATTTCATCTCAAGCGTAACTTCTCATAGGACAGACCTTTTTGTTACAGAGAGTGGAGAAACAGAGAGTTCTGCAAAGGATGGGAAGACCACCTAAGCCACAACGTGGAATTACACAGGTGGTGAATCTCTCCAAATGAAAGCATTATGCCAATCAGGTACTTTACACAGTACTTATATGATCCCACTTCCATAGTTTCTCCCCAGCCATATCTCACAAACAAACAGTTGTTTGCTATCTTACTCAAAAAAATTAATAGCCCAAATCTACTTCAATCCCTATAAGCAGCGTTATATGCATTGTTTCTGACCTCACTAAAAACACTGTGTTCAGTTTCAATTCTGAAAACACCAGCTATAGGCAGCTTCGCCTCTGCTTTGCAACTGAAACAGTCTAAAGCAAACTGATTTATCACTGTGTAGAGCTCCTTGAAATGGTGTTTGTAGATGCTGTCAAACACTGAAGACCACACTCCCACAGCAGGGCTCTGCAGAGATGCTCTGAAGAAGAACTGAAACAGCTGTGCTCGGTCCCAAGGCTTTCTGGACCTCACAAGGCCATGGTGGTCCTCGCAGAGACCACGGCATTAATGAGGTGAAGGTCAGCCCCACACAAAGGTGTCCTTTCCCTAATCCCTGCACACACACAGATGCAAGGACAGAGCGGTGTTCCCTGGTTGTGTTTTCACAAGACCAAGCACAGTTCAGTTGTTTATCAGGAAATGGCCTGAGGTGAAACCACAGCCTGAGTCACTGGTTCCTCTTAAAACACCGGCTATTTTGACATTCAGGTATGTGAACGTCGATCACGGTGAATCACTGTGGTCAACAAATAAGCAGTGCAAGTGTTGCACGTTCTCATGTTCCAGCTGGTCTTGCACTTCCAAAAGCTGCATCCTCACCCCCAGGTCGCTCCATGGGAAATTCAAACTAGAATACCACGCAAGACCAGAAATGTGGATTTCAAATCAGAGATCTGAAAATACCTAAAATGGGACCAGTCCTCAGTGGGTCACCATGAAGCATCTGGCATCAACAGTAGTTTTAAGCAGCATTCCCACCTCCATCCACCTACTTTGCCTCTGCCCATACCAATATTTGCCTGGCTGTGGCATCAGGCAGATCAGGGAACACATCCAGCTTTTGCCAAATTACTTTTTAGCTCCTTTAGCTTCATTTCTAACATGAAACAGAAACTAGTATGCTAGCATAACTTAGGGAGCAGCATGTTATGGGGAAGGGAGTGAGCAGCGAGAACCTGAATATTTCAGTCTAATTATTGGTATGAGACAGTCTAAAGCCACAGCATCTTTGAGCAGTAACACATCAAGTTCAGTTGAGACTGCCTTTAAGAAAATAATAATTCATATTTTTATAGCTGTCAATTTTGAAAGGAGATTTGTATTTCTTGGCAAAGTCTGAAATCTATCAAACAAAGCAAGATAGTGCACTTTTATCACTCACTCTACAAAATTAATCCTGACTTAGGAAACTTTAGCCAAAGAATCTACATATGTCAGCTTGCAGATTTACAGTTACATTTTTAACTGCTGGCCGTTTGCTGTTCTGAAAAACTGTAAAAGACTCATAAAAGAAAATGAAATTTATTACAACAAACAAAAACCCTCAATCAAGGAACCATTTTTCTCTCCATTTTAGCCTTTAGCCTCCTCACGAAACATTCAACGGCTCCATTGGGAAATCAGGTATGTTTTAACCTCAGTGAGAATTTTCTCTTTTTCAGTTCCATAAAGATTTATTAATCATACAGCTTTGAAACAACTTTCTACCAGAATAGCCACACACCAAAACCTACTATAAATCAAATCTTCGGGGAATCCAGTGCTCCCAAAACTGGAAGAACATGGAGGCTCATGCATAAGGCTAGTTTTCTCTTTGCGTTTCTGGGAAAAGTCAGCAGCAGCAGACTACTCAATAATGCAAAAATCTGTCCACTTGTTTCCATGGGAAATTCTAAAAGGCAAAGAATAAACATGATGTCCATTGTTAATATGAGGCCTATATGCACTTACTCATATAATAATGCACTAAATCTTCAGCTGCATATTTTCCAAAGAAAGTGTCTAGAAAAGATGAATTCTACAAATAGAGATGGTTATTTGCATTAAAACATATTTAGACTGACAACTCTCACCAACACAAAAATGAAGAACGATTTTCCTAATTAAATACTCCAGATGGTGAGGGGAAACGGGGCTATTCCAGACCTTTGCTCTTCCGCTGTCACGTGTTTATTTCTCTCTTGGCTGCTCTTAAGAATAAGCCATGTTGCTGTAGCCCAGGATAATGAGCATACTGTATTACATATAAGTTTTCCATTCCCAAATAAGATTCAGTGCTGCTGAATAACATGTAGGAAGGGTTGATTGCTCTCAAAACTTTGATGGGGGTGGAGACTATTCAGTCGGCACAGTGAAGGGTAATGGACTCTGAAACTGCTGAAAACAATGGATGATCTGAAATAAATCTCTGTTAGGAGACATCCATGGCTCCGCAGAATGCCCCAGCAAATGTAGCTATTTCAGATAAGAGCAATTAACATCTTTGTTCATTAACTATATAACCTATCAGAAGACATTTATCAAGTTAGGCAATTAGTAGTACTACACCATAATATCCAGCACAGTACAATTTGTCTCACTCTTGATATGGAAGCATTTACTGCCATGCTCACTTGTCATAATGACTTGAAAGAGTTTAAAGTCAATGTTAATCTGACTGAGATTAACTTGATAAGAAAACAGACAGAAAGACTAACAGCGGGGAGACACCCAAGTCTGCCCCAAAGCTGCACAAAGGAATTTCTGAGCTTCCTTGGAACAGCATTCTCATTTAATCGATCACATTTCCCAAACCCTTGGCCTGCCCATCATCACCATTCCCTTCCCACTCCTCCTGATAAGTAAGAGTTTTCATGTGTTGGACCTTAAGAAGAGACCTCACTTGCTCTGTGCATCGGGAGTAGGACTACATTGGGTGAAAAGGGTGCTTAATCCAGGGATCCATGGGGAAGGGACCTCTCAGTGGGGCAAATCTAAATTATTTCTGCTTGGAGCTGCTTTGGTCCCAAGTGTCTCCAAGTTTGGTAGTGATGCTTGGTGGGGCTCTGTCTGTTTGTTTTTAGAGTTTTTTTGATACACGGAAACAAATTTGCTGGCCCAAATCTTCAGTGAGTCTCTACCCATACATGGTTAAGTACTAGTGTGTACTAGTGCATAATTAATTATAGGGAAAAAAGGGAGGGGTTTTCCTACCACATTTATTTGTGTGGGGGTGACTGTGTATAAACATTCATATGTGTGTATAAATGTAAACACACACGCTCTATCTTTCTTTATAGCTACACAGAGATAAAAGATAGTAGAAACATATCTCACCCTTCTATACACAGAAATACACCAGCAACTGTCATATGCTCAGTGCAAAGTAGCTCAACTTCAGTGACACGATTTAATTAAGGAAGGCCAGATCCTTAGCTGAGCTGATCATCCAAAAGACTGATCATCAGTGGAACTTCACTGATTTGTACCAGCTGGGAATCTAACTCAGAAATTCAACAGAAATTCAACCAAATCTAGCTTTGCAGCAAAAAATGTGCATAGATCTCTTTCTCTTGTCCAAATATTTAAGACAACTGGGACTGGAGACTGTTGTATTAATTAACCTTACAAAACTGATAAAAATGTAAGAGTTGCCAGTAAGAAAGAGACGACCCGAGATCGTGCAGAAAAAAACCCTTCCAATCTGCAGTGGGGCTGAAGTATCAGTTCTGTGGAGCTATAGAAAATGGACAGGCCAAAACTGTTCAAAGAGCTGACCAGAAAAAAATGGTCTCAACATTAAGACATATGAGCTACAAAATCTGCAAAATCGGTGCAGCAGACACCAGCAAAGAACTTCAAATTAATTCAGATCTGAAATAAGTTTGAAGCACAGAATAGAAGTTCATGATTAAGAAGAAGCAAAAATAAGGTCATATTACAGAATATATACCATGGCAGGAAAGACAAATAAGCAGGAAAAATGTATTAATTATGCTAGCTGAAATGCATACAGAATTTTCTTTTTTTTTAATGAGGACATCCTTCTCTTACCATCAAATCCAACTGAAGGAGCACTTATGAGTGTTCAGTTTATTTTACCAACAGAAATATTTTAATTTCTGGGAGTAAAATAAGACATATATCTTGAAGACTTTCTGAAGATGCCCATCATCAAGATGGCCCTGTCTAAGCAGCCCATAAGAAATCAACCTTTTCTCTCTGGCTAGCTTAGCATGACAAAGGGAACTCCACTGGGACTTCCAGTAGCACTGAACTTCATCAGTTGTGGTGCTGGTGTCCAAAAAGCTCTCTCTGAAGTCAAGCCTATATAAGAAACTTTGTCTCCTGCTTTCAAACCTCTGCTAGCAGGGGATGAGAACATGCTGTAAGGTGCACCTGCCCCACCACAAAGCTGGAAGCTGACCACAGCTTGCCACCCAGATGGTGGCCAAATCCACCAGATCACCGCCCAAATCCACCAGATCACCGCCCACAGGCAGGAAGGCTGCTCCCAGGCCAGTGATCGGGAGCGGGCAAGGGAGGGAGCTGTGTTCAGCACAGCCTGCCAGACACTGCAAGACTGTCCCAGACACTGGCCCAACTCGCCTTCCAGGTGGAGTGCCTCTGCTTGGAGCAACAGTCTCCAAGCATGCGCTGCAGCCTTCAGGCCCTCCCAATGAACGTAGGGAACTCGAACAGAAGAATTATTATCCCCCGCTTACCAACCTAGAGGAAGAAAATCTCAGTTAAGGTTGTAGCTGCATCACGCTCTTGATCATGCCCTCAGTGACATGAGAAGCCTAAGAGATGTGGGAAAAGAGCTCAGACTTTCTGACTCCAACTGTGTGAATCGGGTCCAAACGCATACTCCTCCTCCTCCAAAACTGCGTAACTGATTCATAAGAAGGACCATTCCTTAGCATGGCTCATGTTCTCCATCCCTTTGCATTTATCACTGCACTCCATGACATCCCTCCTGGGGAGGAAATAAGTCGATAACCTTGATGAGATGGTAGGTTGTTTATCCACCTTCCTTGAAATTACTTCAGGAAGAATGGGACACTGCAAACCAAAGTACAGCAGGTACACACCATCTCACAGAAGCAGCAATAAGTAACAAGAGTAGCAGGGCCTTATTGCAGAAGACTATACGCACACGTACTTCTGTAAAACACTTTTAGAGGAATACTGGAAAATCCCTAACTTTTGCCCAGAACATGAAACATCTAGTGACTGCTAAACAGATCTTTGCTAAGTCACCATAGCAACGATGATGTGACAGAAAACAAAACCGCATCCACAAACTGTTCTTGAGTCAAGGCTGCTCTCTATTTTCAATTCTCTTTCAATAAATCAACCATGTCACACGCCATGAAATGTATCAACTGCTGATGAACCAGCAAGAGGAGAAAGGGTTGGGTGTAAGGATTTCAGACCAAGCCAGACACAATGTGTGCTATACTAAAATGCTGCCCGTTGATGACTACTTTAAAAAGGAGCAGCCCTGAGAGCTGGAAATGAAAGATCATCAGCTGATTTAAAATACAAAGTTGGCACCCAGAAAATAATCAGTCTGTTAAATAACTGGAAACGTGGCCAAACTGACACGTACTACAAACAGGAGATCTCGGTTGAGCTGAGTTCTTCAGAACTGGTTTAGGTAATGGCAATAACATGTTTCTACTGCATATTGTCCTTGCACTTACAGTGGTTTTAACTTCTGGTTTACAGATCCCCAAAGGCCTGTGGCTCATTATCTCTAGTAGGTCAACAAAAGGTTAAGAAGCAAACCACATTTGTTATCAGTAGGGTCACATTCGCTGTGCAAGGATCTGTACCTCCTATGGAAAATTTTAGGGTTTTACAAACTGAAGACGCTGAAGGCAGCTGTGAGGAATGCAATACATTCACCTCTACCACCTGCGCATGTGAAGTCTAACCTGAAAGGTGATCCAAATATAAAATACTGAATTGGTAAGAAGCTGAGCTATCCAGGCTCCCATGTGCCATTTGAAATGCAGAACCTGACTCACGGACTCCACAGTCCCAACAGTTCTCACCACCTTCTTAAAGCACATCCGAGCTCATTTCTTACTATATTTTATTTACAAGATATAGAAATTAAATTTTTGCAAAACGAAACGTAGCATAAATATGCTAAATATTAAGTTCTTGTTCTTCATTCAAACAAGCATTCTCCAACACTACTTATCATGTTCATGTCTTTTACCTGTAGAGCTGTGAAGCCCTTAGCCACTGTAGTAGTCAAATGGTTTCCATTAATAAGTTTTTTTCCTTTTCTTTTTAATGGACTTTTAACCCTGCAGCTCCCAGGGTGCCACATCCAATCTTAATCTGATGAACAAGTACAGGACAGGGAGTGCAGTAACCCAACTACACTTCCGAATTCCCAACAGGAAATGCCCTACTCTGATCTTTTTTGGAGAAAAAAAAATGATCAGGTCTTGAGTTCCCAGCAAAATATTAATACAGCCCTCTGCTGTACATGACATAAGAGAAATGACATGTAGCAGGGCCTTCAAAAAAGCTATAGATATTCTGTTAAGGATAGTCTCACTAAGCTCTTGCTCTTATTAGGAGAAAAAAACAGGGACCTCCTGAGGATGAGTCACAGCCACTTGGAATCACCTTCTGCTACAGGACAAGGTGGGAAAACATGGTTCAAGTGCCAGTGTTTTGTTTCACATGTCTCACCTTCAAAAAGAATTCGGATGGCTCTATGTAATTTTAAGTGAGAACCAGCTCTAGTGTCTGCAGCAGTGATTTCCTCTTGATTTTGTGTCTCTCAGCGCTACAGAATGGCACCCTGACACTAACGGAAAGCGTCCTTCTCTGCAGCAGGAAGCCTTTTGCAAAACTGTGCTTGCACACTCCTGGCCCCACCCATAACCTCCTCCACTGTTGGTCTTCCTCATTGTTTAATGACTGACTGACTGTTTGTACTGGAAGGGAGTGCTGCTATTTAAATAGAGGGTAACTGAAATATGTGCAATACCCCCATGGAAGGGATATGGTGAGGGAATGGAGAAGGAGAAAGCAACTGCAAGAGTCAATATTTGAGAAAACTGTCAGTTGACGGGTAGAATACCTTCGTAAGATCCCTTAACTGTGCAAAGGGATACAATGAAGTACTTAAAGTGACACCTTCTCTTTGGTTTAAAAAAAAATAATGCATATTTAGCTCAAATCATACAGGCATTGTGCTCACGGAGAATGAAGTGGTATGAAACTGGCATACCCAACTAGCAAACTTTTTGTTTCAATACAACATTTATTAGCCTAGCAAGTTATTTGTCAAGATAGCTAAATTAAGAGTGCCTCAAGTGAAACATGGGCACCTGCTTATGAAAGGTGTTGTTACCATCATCTCAACAGACACTTTGAAAAGTAGAACAAAGAACAACCCTACAATCAGGCACTGTGAAACTGGCAAACTTTTTTATCTGGGCGGCTCCTGAAAGCCTGGAGAAGAATTCCAAGAAATTGCAATAGTACCCCCAGGGACCGTGATGCATGTGGCTCCAAAGAGATGTTTCCAGAGAAGCCCTGTTTATCGGATGTTAATGCATCACACACTGCTCTACTCTCTCACGCTGTTTTTTTTGAAAACTAAATCACCTTAGTCCTCCAACAGTATTCCTGTTCCAACTAGATGATTCAGCCCTCAACAAGACACACTCACTTATTTCCTCCATATCCTCTGATACAGGGCTCACACTTTGGCAAAGAAACAGAAGTACATGCCCTCTCTGCTACTGTTTCAAGGGACCAAGCAGAGGCTCCAACAACACACCAGTCCATGCAGACGTGTCTCTAGATGATGCAGTTTTGGGGGGAAAAAAGCTACTTACCCAGCCAGCAGCTAGTGATGCACATCTGAAGGTGATAAGCAACACAAGTACTTCCCAGGCTGCGGGAAAAATCAGACGGCTTGCTGGATTTCCTCTGCCTATTTACTTGGCCTTACTTACATTATCAGATCATTAAGACAGCCACAATGCTCCTGCTTAAAGGGAAAAATTATGTAGCACAGTACCCATCAACACAGAGATGGCTTACACAGTATCACTTGAGAGTTATACGTTCAGTGAAAAAACACCCTCCCAAAGCAGCTTTGCATACTAGACTAGGTTGACTCCCCCACCCCTTCCAGTTTCATAGCAAAATCTGCTTTAAAATAAATCCATCCTTTCAGACAAGCTAGACCTTCAGGTTGTGTCAGCACATAGCTGCAGGTTCCATTCCCACCCTTGGCAATTACGTTTTGGTTTTCAAGCTCAATTACATTGTCAAGTCAGCTTTCCTGTGCATAATTCTGCAGCAACATTCTTGCCTTTGTCGTGATTATTTTATTTATTTATTTACTATCTCTAAAGGAAATAGCTCTTTTCTATAAAACCTTAAATATTGCAAACACAACTGTGTAGAGTGAGTTTTCCACTCAGGGAGGAAAGGGTGAGAGAAGCATACCATTTCAGAGCTTTGACCTCAACAGTTATTACTGTTAGTCCAAGAAATTTCTACCAAGTAGATCTGAACGGTGTTCAGTGAACTGTCTGCCCAAAGTTAAGCTGGCCACAGATTTCCCAACAGAAAGCTATCAGAAAGACAATACTACCAAAGTACATTAACGTGTAAAGGTAAATCCGAATACAAACCATCATGGACTTACAACTATCACTGAGTGTTACGACGTGGACTCCAAACATTGATGAAAACATGAGTTGCTTCCTCTCTATGGCATTTTGGTTTTAGCAGAATACTAACGCTCCCAAACTAGACGTATGTTAGAACTCTATACCTGAATACACATCATGTGTTTTGCCCACTTCTGCTTGCATCAGCTTTACCCAAGACAGGAACAGAAAAAAGGAAAACTGTTCCTGCCCTCCTCTATGTAATTAAAATCCACAAATACCATCACGTCACTCTATGACACCACCACTGAACAGCACGCAACCTAACAGTGACCGAGGAAAAGTCCTGCTCCCTCCAGCTAAGGGCGGCTCTGTGTTACACACCCACCCTGCTCCCCCAGCGGCAGGGGATCAGCCATACAACAGGCCAGCCCCGAAGTACAACCAGCCACTCGCACCGAACTGTGCACGGATTTGGTTCTCACCTGGCATTTGGTAAACTCAACTCTCACTCAACATGGGTGAACAAAAGGTATATATGAACTTACTGTTAATATCAGCTTTTTTCCTTCTAATTGCTTTGGCTACGTGTTACTACAGCATTAACATGGAACTACCATGTTTGCAACTGTGGAGAAAAATCTGGCTTATCAGAAAAACAACCAGAGCAGAATTAGTAGGAAGGGTTGAGCATCAAGAATATAACAGCTTCATTTTCCTACTTATATCTTCCCAGATAAAGCTTCATTTTCCTACCTACACCTTCCCAGATAATATTTAAAGAAGAATTCTTAATATAGAGATTGTTTATCAATCATTTACACAGAGACAAAGAAACAGGTTAAATACAAAGCATCTTAAAATAAGGCACAGTATCCATGTTAACCTCTGAAAAAGACCCGAGTGATCGGCAAGCTTCAACTAGATGTTATCAAGGCATTTTAGGGAAGTATTATTATTGGAAGTATAAAGCTTGCATAATAAAGCAACCTCTGCCTTTTTCTCTAGCCTGCATCCCACTGAGAAAGACCTTTTTGCTTTCTGTTTCTGAAAAATATGTAATTTAAAAATATCTGGTTTTGAATTCCAAGTCAGACACTGTTCTTTTTCCCTTGCAACAAATTACCAGCTCTTCCTGGAAATTAATAAAACAGAAACCAAAACCAAATCCAACACTGCAAACGCTGTAGCGGATTATTTCCAAATACTCCAATATTTTGCAAGATTTTGGATCACTAAACCCAACACAAAAGTTCAGAGAACAACCAAGGAATATGCTCCTCTGCTTCAGGTTTAAGTTCAGAACCTTAACCTCAAATCCTGTTCTTTGCAAAATAAAAAAATCAGACTCAGATCCAAAGTACTGATATACAGTTTCAGTTTGACCCACATCCTAACACCTCTGCAGCCAATCCTAATAATTCTCTGCCAATACCTGTCTCAAACTACAGATCAAAGGCTTCACTGTACGTTCAGAGCCATTCCTGTGATGCAAGGATTAGGCATGAAGAAAGAGCGTCATATTTTCAAAGGTGCAACTGCCTATGCGTATCTTGTGCGTATCAGAGCATTACGAGCTCAGCCACAAACGCCAGTGCCAGACAAACCACACCTCTGAAATTCCTATCTTGTCTCCCATTTTCTTTTTTATCTCATCTAAGCACGCTGTCCCTACACACCCAGTTATGAGGAAGATATACCTGGTTATCAGCCTCTCTATTCTTTTACTTTTGTTAATATTTTCATCAATATTTTCAGTTACTTTCCAGTGATTCATTCATTGGGGAGGTTATTACACGCAGCTGGAAACACAGTGTTCCAGCCTGCTGCTGTGACCCCTGCAAGAAGCAGCGATGCAGCAGTAATGCCTCAATGGCAGCAGATGTACTGTAGATGTCACTGAATTCTGCCAGCACTTCTTAAAACACGGCCCGCATGTAATCCTGGCAGTCGTCTAGCGTTAGATTAAATATATTGTTGTGAGTCTAGAAGTATTCTATCCGACTCTAAATATACAGCTGCAGAGGCACACAAGATTCAGCAACATTGCACAGAGAGTACTGTCTTCAGGATGAATACAAGCCTTGCTACTTTCAAGAACAAAGGCTGCATCATGAAGCACCAAGTTGGTTATTTCAGTGGCCGCACTAGGCTTTACTCATGTGAAGAAAGTGAGACATAACTCTGTACTGCAGTAACTAAGAGCAGTTTGAGCAAGTCATTAGGAAAAATGTTGGTAAACTTCATTTAGAAGTCCAGATCCTGCAGATGCATTTTGAGACATGCAACCAGTGGTTGCAACAACGTTCATCACATGAGCAAAGAACTGAGATCCAACCCCTACACTTGTCATCTATTCCCTCACACTTTCATGAACAGAATGAAAAGCTAGTGAACTGCAAATTATGAGTCAATGAAAAACTCACTGGATGAGGTTTTAAAGACGTCAGACTAGACAATGACAATGTTTCTTCTCAGGCATTAAAAACTACAATCCTTGACTAATGCTGTGCCCATTCTGTTTTCATAGCAGGAAAAAAATCACACTAGGACAAAGAAGAATGGCAACTGTATTGTCCTTCCTGAGAACTAAGTACCACAGGCTCTCAACACTGCCACGACAAATACACAGAGCTATTGACAAGGCACATTATGAGAACTGTCCATCAGCCTTACCGGACATAAAAGCATAAACAGCCATGTCAGACCATTAAAATGTTGGATGAGAAGAGATGAAGATGACGCTTTTACTGCTAAGGAAACGGTGTTTAAGGCATGCACACACAAAAAAATCATACATTTCACTAGTAGCTGCAGAATGAATGCTACTCTTTGATTTTGTTGGTCCTCTTAGCATTCAAACCTGTTCTGATTATCCTGATGCAGTTCACAGTTGCTGAAGGTCTAGGGGAAAAAAGAAAACCCACAATGACTGGAGCTTTATGGAATTTTTTCTTCCCCCTAATAATGTACATCACACAACTGCTCTCCAAAACACCTAATTAAAATGCCTTTGAAATGACAATTCTACAGGAATCTTGGATGCAAGTTATCACACCATTCCCAGAGATGACTCCAGCCGCTACCGAAGTCGGACACAGTCGATATCCAAGTCAGATCAGCAGTTTCTATGCCATTACACCTGAAGTTTGGACTCCTTGAGATCTTAGTCGACTATCTCATGAACCATTTTAATCCATTAATGACATTCATTAATATGCACTGACATTATTTGGAGACAGAAATCAGCATCTCAACCATCAGCACAGCTCTAAGGTGACTGAGATGGAACCAGGCTGAGGATGGATATGACTCAGGTGATGCTCTATGTGACTAATCAGAAGCTGACACTTGTCTTGAGCTGTAACCAAGTCTAATGCTCTCCACAAAAGAAAGCATCAAAGGTGTGAATTCTACAGACTACAGACAGAATTCAAGAGGCAAAAAGTCATCCCTCAGAGTTATGTAAATACGAAAGTAGAGTAAATCTACTATAGCCACATACAACTGCATTATGGAAAATAAGAAGTACACATTCCTGCATCTTTCTTTTTCTCCTGAACAGCCCCAAAATGCTCTAGGGATATCATTTAAGCCATAAGTGAAACCTGAGAATTTAATAAGATTACATGAGTCTTCATTTCCGCAATTCCTGTGAGCAATCGAATCAAGACCAGGAAAATCCAGCCCCTCAATGAATCAGATGCTAAGACCCAAAATCAGGTCATCTCTCACAGTGTTAACAGGAGTCCTGCTCTCTCGTTAGAGCCCAGATTCACTAGATTGCCCGACACAAAACTAACTCCATGCTAAAGAAGTCTATACTTTAAGAAATTCTTAGAAATACCCTATGAGATATTACAGGTTTTTCTTAGAAGTTTTTTTGTGTTGTTTTGTTCTTTTAATATTAATTAGTGCTGTATAATGCACCAGAGACCCAAAGATAATGGCAATCACAGCTGGGGAGACACAGTTATTCTGCTGCTCTCACCAAGATTCTGCAGTTCACAAAATATGAAACCTTACCAAGCGAACCTGTCAGTTTTTACAAGTCTCTTTGTTCACCACATTTAGCTGAAATAGTATTTAGAGATGAGTTTAGCACTATCCATCAGAAATGGTAAAAGCAGAGACTGAAAAAAGTGCAAAAACCCCAACCAAATAAAAAATTTGCCCTGTTGTTCTTTCTAGCAACATACGTCTCCAGCAAACATTAACAGTAAATTTGAAAATCCAGTGGGACTGATCAGAAATTACGCCTTCTCAGATGCTGGCAAGAATTCATCAAAAACATGCAACAATACCTCTTCTATCAGAAGAAGGTAATCTAGGACAACTTTCTACCACCAGTTCAAATATAAGCCTTACATTCCTAACAGGGCAAGAATACTGAAAAACTGAAACCACCGATCTGGCAAACATAATGGCAGGTCTTTTGTGCTCTCGTTCTACAATGCTGCACTTCATAACTCGTGCATAACTCATTTTCACAGAAAACTGAGAAGTAAAACCACCATACGGTGACAAGGATCAGAACTGAAAATAGTCCCTTGCCACATGTTTTAATCCTCTTCTGTTGAAACAGTGTGTTTGTATTATGCTAAATAAAAAATTATGTGTCTGCAGAATCAGGCTCCCTTTTGAATTATGAGCTAATTATTTCAATACTCAAAACAGAAAACCCAAGTCACCTTTCCTGCTCCACTCAACTTCTTTATAAATTATTCTCAAAGAGCAAATGAGGTTTCTCATTCCAGCTGTAGTCCAACGTGATCAAGACTTGGTCCTTCCAGCTCAGAACCTGTAACACTCTTTCATTTTACGGACTATTAGAAATAAAAGGATGCTAGTATTTTATCTGGCAGTCAAGCAAGCCTTTGAAGTTTGATGTCTACAATGTCAAAAGACAAGTAACTACAGAACTTAATTTGTGCAGAAGAACAACTGTTTAAAAATCAGCAAGGAAAATTTCAGCAACACTCAGTCAAGATCTGGGCTCTCTGTATGTATTCCAGTAAATGCTTCCACTTCTAACCAGAATGTGCCTGTACACAAGGGTGTGAGTTTTGAGACAGTGACCTTAAATACACACGAGGGGAGTTTAACATCCACTCTCTACATGCTTAAAAAGAATAGGGAAAAAAGGACAGCATACTTTTCAGATTTCACTGTACATTTTTGGACAGTCTTTCTGAACACTCACTTCTTAAGCATGGGTTTGCTGTGCTTGGCAGTCACTTTTGTGTCTTTTGCAACACTGCACACACACAAATGGCCTGTGGTTTTCATGCTTTGCTTCCCATTTAAAACTAACACTTAAACAGTAGCTTTATTTTTGTTAAATAAAAGCTTTTTTTTCCCCTGAAATCTGACATCTATTTCTCTTCTTCAATAGGAGGGAAAAATGATTTTTTACAACTGACACCAATCATTCTTAGGAGGAGTATTCTGTCTTTACCACTTTGATTCACTAACTCTCATTTGTGTTATTCCTCAACCTTTTATGCTGTGTTCCACAAAAGCAATGACAGCAGGAGGCATAATGTTGATTTTTGGACAGTAAGCTCTGATGACACATATATTTTGTTTTTTAGACTCCGAACTGCAGAGAAAAAAGCTTAGCTAAAGAATACATAACACAAAAAGAATCACTTTTTTGCAAATGCTTATGTTGAGAGGGGAAAAAAAAAAAGTCACATCATTTCTGTATATAGGTTACAATCCATTTCCTCCTGAAGGCAAGGTGGATCTTTTTCATTACCCACTTAATATCAGGCGAAGCCTGTACAGTTGACAGTCTGGTCTGGGACAAGAGACTCCTCACGTTTCCTTTGGGATGTTAAGAGCAGCTGGCTCTGTGCATTCAGCTTTTGACTTTCTCAGCAAGCTCAGGCACCAGCGGGCCCCCGGCCGCCAGGTACCACCGCAGCTCGCAGCAGAGGCACGGCGACACGCAGACGACTCCGTCCAGCACTCAGCCCCAGAGGCAAATGCCCCTCCAGGGAGAAGTCCCGTAGGTTTTGCACGCTCACCAAGTCTCCACATTCCAGCAATATCAGCTCCTCGCGCCAACAAAGCAGCCAAGGGTGGAGGGAGACTTTGTATTTACTATACCGTATCAGCGTCGTGATGCGCGGCTTTTGAAGACCTTTCTTTGCAGTGACGTCGTCTGCCTTCCCACCAGAGATTATGAAACCACTTTCAGCCAAAGAGCTTCCTCCCTCACATGGCCTTCCAGGACCAGCGAGGGGAGAGCTGAACCCTGCAGCGAGCACTCCCTAATTGCTTCAGCAGAAGCTAAAAGACGTCAGCAACTGTACTTTCTGCTCCTTATTCCCTGAGAAAGCAGAGAAAAATCTGCGGAGAGCAAGCCTCCGATTTCAGGTTTGGTGTTAAAAGCAGCCTGATCTTTGGCCAGCCACGCAAATAAGATAAAGACCGAGCTTGCGTGCAGCAAGCTGTGCTGCCTGCCCAGGGCTCAGCAAGGGTTACTCCAGCAAGCGCAATGGCAGCGAACGTACTGAGAGTGCTACCGTAATCTCACAAACATCCACAGCTAAACACATCCAGGGGTAGAGGCAGACCTTTCAAACAACCAAATCTGAAAAATCAGAAGTGTTTTAATTGTGTGACAACAGAGAGGAGCCGATCAGCTGCTAAGTTTGACCAGCGTGTTACTGCATTTCTGGCAGCTTTGCCCCGGCTTCCAGCAATCTATCCTGCTGATTTTAACAGGTTGCTTTGACCTTTAAGGCTCTTGAGGGTTTCTAGGCTTCAGACGCCTTCCTTTAGGCCATGCCTTAGACTACATCACAGGCTACCTGCAGACTTTCTTGCTTAGCTCATTTTGAAACATCTCAGACGCAGAATCTGCCTTGTCTCTTCAAAGAGTTACTTTTATTCTCAGCCAAAGGAAACCAAGTATGTCAAATACAAAAAATAAACAATCCAAACTCATTTGCTGTTACAGAGAGATAGCTGCTTTGTCTTTATTTTGTATAAAATAGTGAAAAAGGCACAACCCCAAGCTTGAAGAATCTGTCAAAATAAAATCATTTCACACATAAGATGCCTTATCGCAAAGTAGCACACAACAGCTGCGCTTAGTTTGTTTTCTTTAAACTGCCTTAAATTAACTTGGCAAAAGTAAGGACAGCACCACTCATAACGTGGTATCGTCCAAGCTTACACTACGTGCCCCTTTTACAAAGCAACCATCCAGACTGCGAGTTCCACATCCTTACAGGCACAGAACCCTTAGCTTCTCGACTAACGTCTTCCACTCACCAGCAAAGAAAACATTTCCTTAAAAAAAAATTACAAGAGCTCTTGGGATCAGCTCTCCATAAGAGTAGCATGCTGTCAGAGCACAGTCTGGGTATTAAAGCGCAGGTACCAGCAACACCCTGAACGCAGGGCACCCAGGTCACCCCCCTACCCACATTAGCCACTACTGCTAATATTCCTGTAGGCCACTTACTACCTTATGCCAACGAACAGAATCTCTTGTTTTGACCAAGTAGTCAACAGACTTCAGTGCAAGTCAGTTCAAACAATGTTAATAGTTCATTTAATTCAACAGCAATCAGTCCATAAATTGTACAGCTTTTGATGAAGCACAGGCTACTACATCCTTGGACCACAGAAGATGCACATCCCAACCACCAACACACGCAGCAGTACTGATGGGGGTGCTTCACACAGCGAGAGCATGAAGGATGTTTCGCTGTGAATTACCTAAAGTGGCAGAGAAATAAGGGAGAAACATCCCCCCTAGGACAGGGGAGAGCATTCGCGTTCCTGCTCTTGATCTGAAAGCTCTTGTTAGGAATGCAACACTGGGGCTTTGCAAAGTGACAGCTGGCTATCAATGAACAGAAGGAAAGCAACGTCATTCAGACTGGAAATCTCTTTGTCCATCCCACTTAATTTCTTTGTGCTAAAATCGTGGAACACAGCAAATACAAAGCCACCACATATTTGCCTCTGTAGGAAAGAGACTGGTAATAACCACTATCTAGCAAAACTGCACTTGGCATGGGCTGTCAACAACAAGCAAAGTCAGAATGAAGGCCAAAGGAAAAATTGGGTCAGGAGTGTTAAGGCACCTCTGACCTTGCAACGCTGTCCCTAGTGAGCAAGGGATGGGATGTGTAGTAGTGGGAGACTGTATTGTTCATACTCCAGCTCTGTAGATAAACAAGAAGATCTTATTCTGGAAGCAGATAAACAAACATCTTTCATCAGGACTAAAACAGATACATTTCAGAGCAATGCGCAACTGCCACTGATCCCTATCAGAAAGTCCCCTTTTGATTGCAATTTCAGAAAAAGATCAGCTTACACGCTGCAAAACAGCACTGCAGCTAAAACACACTCTCCACTTAGATACGCAAAGCCTTGGCTAGCCATGTGTGGGATTATTTACCTATGTCATGTATCTGTATATCAGTGAAACCACTATGTCACCAGCTACTTTCTGAAAAAGGGTATCAGAACGAAGCTACTGCTGCAGAAAATCAAATGCAACGTGACTCTCTTTGCTCCCCTACTATTCTACTGCCAGCTCTATAGAAAACGGGGGGTGACACAGGCATCAAAGGAAATATGAAACCCAACAGATAATACACATCTAACTTACATGCAACAGCAATCTCCAGAAACACAAACTATAACAAAATCTGAGAGGCTCAGAAGGAAATTACTACAACATTCATTCAGTTAGGAGAAGAAACGCAAGGCAAATCTTCCAGAAAAAGATGGGCATGCAGTTACACAGCATGTAGCACAAGGGTACGTATGTAGTCAGTAACGGTGGGCACTTGCACACAGAGTAAGTGCCACTGAGTCTGCTGGGACTCAGAAGACCTTGCTTCCCCTTGGGGTTCAGCCACTGCCAGGCTGGATATTCGCTTTGCTTCTCTGTGCCCCAGGTTCCCCACCTCCTAACATGAAGGAATTTTCTTTGTAAGACACTTAAAGATCCAAAGATGAAAGGCACAGCAGCAGAACTAGGTCAGACAACGCTGATGTATACAATTATCTCTGCCATTTACGTGGCTGGAAAGTGTAATTAAAACTCTAGATCGCTTTTCTCAAAGGTTCAAAATAAGACAGGGTGGTTTTCATTCCAAAATATAAGACATACATTTGCACTTTGGTTTGTATAGTTGCATAACAATTTTTAAAGTAAATGCTGCAGTTTAGAAGAAAGCAGAGGACAAATCTAGGGATTAGCTAGCAGTTGCATCATTTCCTATGACCTATCTATTACTTTACCAAAACCTTAAAAAAACAAAAAAACAAAAAAACAACCAAAAAAAAAAAAAAAACCCCAAAACCCCACACACACCCCAACACAAACTTCCTGTACTCTAACCACTGAATGAGCAAGCACAGTTATACTTCAAGAGATCCTCTGAGTAGCTGTACTATTGCACAAGCCACTGCATGCAACACCCAAAACCCAAATCCCAAGTTGTTGGTTTCTTCCAGTGCTACCTCACCATACATCTAAAAATATGGTTGCACATACCAGCTAGACCGGGCCAAATGGTTTCTCTTGAAAGGCGTACGCAAGCTACTGGCTTTACAGTGGCATGCAGCGATAATGCAACATACACATTTCTTCCTGTCTCTTCTTGTAGAACCAAATCCCACAAGGTTTCCCCGATTTCCATTACTAGTAGACAGCACAAAAACCACCATCACAGTTGGCAGCAGCTGGCACCTTATCAAAGAGCATCTGTGGAGAAGCCCAGAAATGACTGGCACGGGATCTCTTAGAGGTGGTCTCGCCACAAGGGCAGAGCACTGCAAGGAAACCGTTCTCCAGCCCTCTGCCCTCGCTGCACGCACTGACATCACCCGGCAAGGCTGCCTGCGAAGCGCCTCCGCCAGCAGTAATTCCAGCCATAGGAACATACCAGCCACTCATAACCAAAATTATCAGGCTCCATCTCCAACGCAGCAGCCAACAACCGCCTTTGAGGTGGAAACTGAAGCCCAGGGCTTTTTCTCCGTGTGAGGAGGGTGCAGATGGAGAGAGGCAGCCTTGGTTTCCTGGAAGAGGGGACAGGAGTGAGGGAAGCAGTGCATGGCTGGGGAGGTCTGACCTTTGGTTCAGCTCAGCGCTCAGCCTCCTCTGCTTGCACGGAGGGAGCTGCTCTGTTTGCAGAGGGCTCTGCTCGCTCGCTGGAGGTATGATGGGGACTGGCAGCTTCTGCTCGGGAAGTGACTGAGAAACAGGCCGCTCACAGGGACAACTCTTGCTTCACCCACGCTTCTGTAGCAGAGATGGGCTCCCCATCTGCTCCTCCCCCCCGGCTCCCCAAACTGCAGAAGGACAAGACACAACAAATGCCAGCAGAGACTGATGTTACTACCTTCCTTTTTTTTAAAGCTGGTCTTAGCACTGGCGGCATGGTATAAACTATGTTTCTAGACAACAATTTAAAACACGAAGAAAATAAGTAAATCTCAGTGAATCCTCCCAGGAGTTATTCATTTCAGTGGGCTGAATTTACTCAGGGGGAGCAGGGGACAACGACACCAAACTGTGAAGCAACACTCATCCAGAGCTCTTTTTCTTGTCTGATATACAGACAAAACCATAGGTAAGGACAGTTACAGGCTAGCAATGCGGTGAAAATGTAGGAAAATGGACACGGATAATTGCAACTACCCAAAGGGTTAATGCTAGTCTGGATGATCTCCTATTGCATCAAGATGATACACTCAAAATGAAAAGACTATGTAGAAGTCTCTGTTGGAACCCTAAATGTTAAGGGATTTCTTTTTCTCCTTTATCTCAAATATGTCAGCTTTTACTGGATTTTATTGGTTAAATGGCAGCAGAAGACCATTTAAGTAAAAAGAAGCAATAAAACCACCAGGGAATTTATTTTTATGATTTGCAACAAGGTGCAAATCCTGCTAATCACTTTAAACAATCAGAGCAAACCTAATTTCCTCTCACTGGAAGGACAGAGAGTATATAAATCCAGAACAAACGGAAAAAGGTCTGTCTCACTTCTGATCCACACAAACTTTCCTAGTAACAACTCTGAAGAGTTATGGTATCACCCCTGCTTTTCTGACAGGAAAATTAAGGCACGAAACAGTCATCTCTTCTTACACAGCAAATCAATAAGAAGGCTAGAAGGATGCCTTGCCCACAGGTGCCCAAGATGCTGCAAGAACTCTTCCCAAAAACTTTTTTCCCCAACATCCCAGATGTCTCCTGCCATTAGGGGCACAGCAGGATGCAGTGGCCTCTGCAGAAGGGCTCAGGTTTACTGCAGGTTGTTGCATCTGCCAGCCTGTGTATGTCCTAGGTATCTCTAAGTATATAAATGGCCCCTCACTCCTATGTACAGGTAACTGAATCACATCCTTTGTAACTACTGCTCCACAAAAAGTTATGTAACCACGTATGGCTTCACTCCCCTCTTTTCTCCTCCCTGCTTCAACACCATTAAACTCTAAAGAACATTCAACTAAAACAAAGGTGACAGAACAAGGCTTCCCTCAAAGGGCTGGCACTGGGAAAATGAAAAATAACCTGTTAGAGACGCAGTCGTATACACCAGCTGCACAAACCACCATTGAAATCCTCCTTTTGTACATTTGGCATCTGTCAGAGAACAAAATAGGGAAAATAAAAAAGTACAGAGCACTCTCCCAATGCTGTTTATGGCCTGCCTCTTGTTAAAATGTTTATTTGTATTGATATATTTAGATGGGTTTTAAATGCAAATGCTGCCTTCCTCATGCCGATCTTTAATGGAGTCCACTGGTTACATCTGTTAGTATTTATATGAGAAACAACAACAAAAAATTTGCAGCTCTTGCAAACATGGGTAACCAACACATTATCGTGTGTGTGGCTGTGTGCACTTATACATTCCTTGTGGAGGAGATGAAAAGGCAGCAGGCTGCAATCCAAAAGCACCAAGCAAGACCAGCTACTCCAAAGAGCTCAAACATCAAGAAGTCGCCGCTGTCCCACAAGAGCTCAGCAGCTTCCCTCTGTGCTGGAGCCTGCAGTGCGGCCCACTGGGGCTTGGTCCCAGGAGTCAGCAGGCAATAAAGGTGGTACTCTGCTTCGTACGCAGCCAAACGAGTGCTCTCTTAATGTTTCCTTCTGACGCAGGGCAGGACAAGGCGAGGGACACATTGATCTGCTGTCGTTTATGCCAGTGACTGGTTGACCCGGATAGGGGCATGGCATCAGTGCACGATCAGGGAAATTTGCAGGAACATTGTGGTCACACCCTGATTAATTACTTAAGAAGCTACCTGATGTCATAAACATTGATTTTAATTCAAGGAAAAGGACACATCAAAAAGGGCTTCTTGCATTCATGCAAGTCCTCACAGCAGAGCCTACAACCAGGACTAGTCTCTGCTAGACCTTTACTTCTGTACCAAAAAGACAAGTCTGAAAAGCAAAACTACAAAACTGGGAAGGACCAGAAACTGAGTCTACAGCTACAGCAAGGAACCAGCTCTGACCATCTGGACTACCACGTCTGGACTAGCAGATTTGATGGCTATCCCAGAGAAATCTTTTTAGCTGAGAAAGGAGAGGAGTGAAAAACAGAAGGCAGAGTCCTCTCCTCCTCCACCTGTGGCCAGGAAGCATGAGCCTGAAAGACAGAGGTGGGTCCGCAAGCAGAACCGAAAGGCAGACCTCCCGTGCCAAGGCTGGTTGCTGAGGAACATGGGAATCATTCATAAACGTGGCTGTTCCAACAAAGGGCCTCAAAAGTGTGGTCACTGTATATTTACACAGTTGCTTTATCTACTGTAGCTAACACAGTGTGTTTGCTTCGGTTTTTAAAAGTACAAAGTACCCACAGGCAGGAGCGCCACAGCGAAGATAAATTAAATAAATAAACAGAAACCTAAAGAAAGACTTGCCAAGAAGGAGTCTTCACCTCACCTACAAAAACAGGCACTGCCGTGCGCGGAGCAGAGGTCTGCAGGTCAACGGTCAAATCCCACTGATCATCCTAAGAAATGGCCCCTTCCCCCAGAAAAGATTCAGGCCTGAAACATGGGTAATACACTTCTACGTCTAGCTCTACATTTTTGGGATGCTTGTACTATGAATCGCTGCCGTCCTAAGAGGTCAGCGTCAAGAGGAGAGAAATTATGTGAAGGTCAGCACTGCCCATAAGTAAACAAAGGAAGAGAGACCCACACCAGGAGGCAGAGACACATATTAGGGTTCCCACTTGTGTGCAGCTGCTGCCTCTAACAAAAATCGATTGCTGTGTGATTGGAAATGGCTGCGTGCCTGGTCTGAGGGCTAGCTGGTAAATGCACAGCATGGGTGTTGCTTCCTGTCCAACTTGTTGTAAAAGTTGTTGATTGGAGATTATTTTTGTTGTTGCCCTTGCTGTCAGCCTCTAGCAAAACGTTACCTAAGTTTTTTGTGTGAAAGATAAACGCGTTCAAATTCCACGTGTCAAAAATTCCAGTAGGAACTGCAAGGTGTTGACAAAGAACAATCAAATGAGCAACGAATGTGACAGACTAGACATCCCACGACATCAGATTTTTAAGTCTCCAATTAACCAAAACCTCATCACAACTCCTAAATTAACTTTCATCAGAAAAACTACCATTAGCCTGTAAAAGAAGAAAAGGGGAATAAAAGGGAAGTAGAGCATGTGTGCATATGAAAAATAAAGAAAATCTCTCAGGGTAAACAGCTAGTTAAATTGATTACATTGTTCATTCAGTCTTCTAAAACAAAGATTAAAAACTCCAGCAGAAAGAAGACTCATTTGTATTTAACGCACAGAGCCGTGTTCCACTCTCTGATCTATCAAATACTTGAGATATGACCAAGTTTCTTGCAATCAAACATTGTTTGAATTCCCCATAATTCTTGGTGACTACACATTCATGCTCATTTCGGCCAACAGGACCTAGCCATCTAGGACAGAGCCTCCTGAAACCCCCACCACAATCAGGCTTAGAAGAAGATACGTAGCTCCTCTGAAAATGGCTCACCAGTATCTTAACCCAGTCACCCGAAACTGGAGTCACCCAACCAGGCAGCCGCTTTCAGAGCTTATCTGCCAGCATATCAGCTTCCCCTCAATTAAACCAGGCTATTAAAACGTAGCTGTAAAAGGAGCCATTCATTAAAGTTTTGTCACATCCTTGGATGAAAATGCCCAAAACAAATGTGAAGAGTTACAAGATTTGCACTCACAACCAAACCAAAAATGAACATAAACTATTACGGTACATTTGCACATGGCATGGGAGATTCCCCCATCTCCCTTCATGCTCCAGTGCTCCCTTTTCAGAGGATGGCAGCTGTTAGCGAAACAATGAAGGAAGCAAGAGTACAAGAATATTTACACCAAGAATATAAGATTAGATCTCAGCAAGCAATTTTCTCTCCTACTTACACAGGCCAAGTACTCATGAATATATATATATACACACACACGCATGCACAAAGGATTCTGGAAGAAGAGAGGATCTTCGGCACAGTTTGCATCCCTACAATCATAAAAGCACAGATCACTCTTAGTCAAATGCTGTTAGAAATTACTAGATGTTCAAGTTCTACTTGTAATTACTATTTATACACTAAACACTAAAATGATGCTAGTCTCCACCCAACTCCTATACTGATAATGCATGTCATCACAAAGGCCACAGACCCCTGGTGTGTGTGAAACAGTGGATAATTCTTCCCCAGTTTATTTCCAATGTACTCTGTCCACAGCCAGTGTTTGGAGCTGGATAAAAGTTAGTGGAAATGGTATAAATATGCACATTCTTTTGAATCAGAAGTATACTTTACAACGTATAATTTGCAAAAATCACTGCTGGACAGTTATGTGAAAATAAAATAGGTCTAATTTGTAAAAAGCATCTCATGACAATTAGTTGTACTTCAAAGGACTGAATTTAGTATGTTCCCAGCTATCATAAAAGTACTTTTTTCTCCCATAGCAAATGTTTGCTGGAAAACCTGCCTAATTCTAAAACGCTAATATTTTCTCTTAATGACTAACAAAAATTACAGTCACCAAGTTTCCTGACAAACTTGAGCAAATGATGTCTTCAGTAACCATAGAGAACACCATGCTTTCTGTTTATGCCCTTCAGTCTTGTCTACTCTTCGCTTGGTTGTTTGCAGATTGTTCACATTAGTATTAACCAGAGTCAAACATAATCCATACGCTAAAACAGAAGTACCATTCCTGAAAAAAAGCGTAACTTGTTGTTCATGTGCAATCCTTGTGCAAATCCAAGAACCTTCCCTAAACACGGGCAGACCCACAGCGCAATGGCTGAATTCATCTCCACCTGCCCTCAACAGGTTAATGGCATGTGACACGAAGAAAGCGGAGCAGGAGGAAGGGACTGCACTGAAGGCGATGCAGACTGGTATTTTGAATGTAGTGGATGAAGGAGTTTAATAGTCCTGGTACGTGAGTTTGTTGGGAGATCTCTTACGCAGGTTGTGACCTTCATCAGCCCAGACTTTTATCAAAAGCCATTTCATGAGAATGTCAGAATGCCACACCACATTGCAGCATTCACATCAAGTCTGTTCTCTTTGCCTCTCTCACTCTTGAAAACCGAAAACTTCCTACAGTGCTGAAAAGACTGTGAAGATGTCTATAATCCACCCCAGAGTTCCCAGGAGATGAATCAGACGTGTGTTAGTGTGTTAAAAAAGCCTGAAAAGTTTATTCACATGCCTAGATAGGGTCAAAGACACAGTAAAATACTCCCTGCCCAAGCATATCTTCACTAGTGTGCTTAGGCCATGGGTGGTCCTTCAGAAGCCAATTTGTCTATCTGCAGTAATTAACAACTCTTCTGTGCTCCTCTGGTTTTCCACCCATCAGAGCGCCCTACCCAGCAAGGCAGCAGTTCCTGGCAGCCAATGCTGGCACTGAAAGCAAAAAATACAGATGCCAATTTCTCAGCTCAGTGAAAGACAGTGAGAATAAGGCCAGATAAATCGAGCTGTCTTTCTCTGAATGTTCCTGTCTGAAGTCTCTTCCCACCACGGGTCTACTGCCACCAGGCAAACCATTTCACCTTAGCAGAACACTTGTAGAAAGTAAGTAAAATCACTTGTCTGTGGACTAAACTTTACAATGTTGCCTCATCACAGACACTGGATGAGGGAGGGATCCACCACACATTCTCTTTTCACAGGACTGCAGATACTCACACTGGCTGCTGAAGCATATGGGTCAGTTTAGGGCTCAAACTCCGTAAGTATCTGCAGATCCTTCTCAACTAGCTCAGAACAGCCATTTGGGGAAAGGCAACAAGAAAAACCTCCCTTCTCAACACACTTTTACTAGCCAAACATTGACCTATTTATGGTAAAAACTTCCAAACCCTTGTGGCACCAGGCTTGGAGAGGCAATACAGCATCCACGTTAGCAAGTCAGTGAGCACCAATATTGTATGTGTAATATTCCACATTAGCAAAACTTTGCTGGTCTCAGTGTAGGTACTCTCAGTGGAGTTTGCAACAATGAGCAATTAGTTTCCAAACAATGAATGGTAGAAAGCAGCTCCTCCCAGTGAAGTTAGTTCTGTACAGTTACCACCACTCCAGAAACTGGAAGTACATTCCTCCTCTGAAAAAGAAATAGAGCTAGCTAGCAGTGTCTGGCAACACCCTTGCTATGAAAATCTGAGATTTTAAAACCAAAATTTTATCTTTTTAGCTAAAAGGCTACTACAACGTGCCAGATGATCTTGGGCATTGTGTAGGGTACTTTAGGATGAACCTACAACTGGCGCCATGATGTGTAGCTACAGAGCCCAGCAGAATCTGCTTTTCTCCTCTGCAGTCCAAAGAGGAATCCTTAGCCTGACATGAGCTCAGGCAGATGTTCCCTGGGCTACAAGGTCATCGACCCACCTTTACATTTTACTTTCATAACTCAAGGCTTGAGAAAACAGCAACCCTGAAAGCTGATCTGACATCAACAAGTTAATCCTCTCTAATTGCAGTGTTGCCTCTAAAATTTAATATATTACCTGATGAAGGGGGGGGGGGAACACCTTCTCACACGCACACAGATTGCACCACACCTTTCCCAGCAGTACGGTGCTGGGAGGAGACGTGCATTTTAATGTACCTGGCGTTTCAGCGTGCAACTGAAGAGCCATGCCTTTCTGGAGCAGACTGGGAGGTGGCTTGCCAGTTCCACGTCTTTCATTGTTATTTGGGTCCCAGTGGCAAAAGGCTGAAGAGCAAGGAGCAGAAACCCCCTGCTTCAGTTTTCAGTCATCCCTGGTTAGATTTGTTCTCCCCCCCCCCCCCCTTTTTTTTTTTTTAACGGGAGAATTCAAGCAAAGTTTTATTTCTAAAAATTCCCAATAATAAAACCATAGTTATCACAGAACTCTAGTTAATCTATAATCCTTACAGGAACAGCATGGCAAGAACATCTACCTATACTGAAGTTTATAAGGTTGAATTTGTCCTAATACAGCCAGAACTGGATGAACGTTAGGTAGCCAAAGCCATATGCCTGCCGAAGGGCTTACCACTGAAATAGACTGTACTGATCAAATCAGTGTTATTTTTAAAGAGAATTTGGTGCTTGGAAAATGAATGTAATAGAACTGCTTCTATAGTTTATGTGAGCCAGCACAGCACAAAATGAACCTCTACCCAAGAAGACAACCTTGAAGTTCTTTATTTAACCCACATCCAGTGAATATGGACTATTTCTCTTGGGCAGAGTCATGATCTAACCCTCTCCCTCC
>NW_010561217.1:33375-42089 GCF_000687285.1 Phaethon lepturus | reverse complement strand
CCTGCTTTACCATTGCTCCCTCAACTGCGCTAGCTCAACCATTTGCAGGCCTGGAAGGTAAACGGGATCAGGGAACTGATCCAGGCCAAAAATAATCCCCCCTCCTATTTTTCAGCGCTGATGAATTTCTTGACATCACTCAGCAGGCTGCCTGTAAACAGCTGGACCACCCAAGCAAAGGATGGCGTGGGGGCGGGAATGACCGGACAGGAGGCCTGAGGAGCTTCAGCCAGCACTTACACAGAGACAACTTTTCAGCTGACAGCTTTTGTCAGCGCAGTGATGGCCCTTTCCACCAGTTCAGAAACACCTCGTTCCTACCACAGTACCCTCCTCCAGAGATGAGACCCCCGCATTCACACGTTTCGAAAACTTGATTCTGCTTTACTTTTAAATGCAATCTCATTCCTTTACACAGATTTATGGTATAGAGGATTTGTTTCTATTTATAGTCTAGTATTTTTTTATAAAGCACTTGATTTTCAAGCATTGATTTGACTTTACAAGACATACTCAACTGTCAAGAGAGAGTTGGAGTGCTGTGACCTGCAGCACCCATCCTTGCACTGTGTTAAGAATGACCACGGGTATTTTCCCCTGAGTACAGATTTAGAGAAGAATGAACAGCCAAACACATATACACTGGATTTCTACATGTGCAGGACCAGATATTCAAAACTGCTGAGCAGCTACCAACTCCTGATGGCAACAATGCTAGTGGCAGCACTGCAGACTCTACTGAAAAGGCAGACAAGTAGTTCAGATAGATGCATGCACTGGTTTCCACTAATCGTTCAGCAACTCTGACAAGACACAGATTAAAACAAGTACTTTGGGTAACATTTATTACAACTAACTTTATATTTTACAGCTTCCATTGAAAGATGGTTGAAAGTTAACTAAATTTTTTCACTGCTTCCCCAAACCAAACAATCTGATCCAGGGAGGTCAATGAGTAATTTCAGCTTCACATTCACACTACTCAATATTTTGTCATCTTTAAAGAATCCTAATTCAAAGACTGGGAAAAGATGCAAACACACCAAGCTCAGCTACACGCAGAAGCACGGACAGGAATTAGCATCAGGGTATCCCATGCCATTCAGCACCGGCAGCCTGCTCTGTGAAGAGCTTCACTTTCGGCAAATGATGAAAAGCAAATCAAAGCCAAAACCAGCGCAGGGAGTCCATACAAAATGTGGAAAAGCAGCTGTTTTCCTCTACAGTCAGGCCTGGCTGTTAAAGAATTTCAAGCAGCAATGACCTGTTTCAGTGTTTTAACCCTTCCAACCCCAACAACAGCTGAGAACACAGAACCTGTGCTACTCGAGTGATAAAGACGAGTAAACTCTCTATCAAGTATCATTGGGTTAGTCGACACAGTTCAAACCTGCAGCACTGTGGTGAGATGTAGGAGCCTGCTTTAAACTGCTGCTGGAGCAGGTTATTGCAAAAGTAAAAATTCCTGAGGAATCTAAGCCCATGTCTGCGCACTTTTTAAAGACAGCGCTGCGCTGGCTCCCACCGGTCAGGTACCTGTGTACAAAACAGACAGACTACCTGGTATTTCACACGGACATTTAGACACTGTTTCAAGTGTAACAAAGGAAACTGCTCTCCTTATGCTGCCGATGCTTATCTCTCTGTCCAAACCAAAAACACAGTGTCAAATTTAACTGTTGTTCAAAAGCACATTTAAGCATCCAAACAGGAAACTGTAAGTTTTAAAACACTTGTCTTACTTCGAACTATTTTAACAGAGAGCAGTTCTCAGCCTCTGGTAGCACAAGTAACATTTTTATTAAAAGCTAAGTGTTCTCGCAGACACATGTACATGCTCCTCTATTCACAACTACATAACAGCTTCAAAAAGTGCAAAAGCAAAGCACATCCTGCAATTGTTTCCATGCAAAATGCCTTTTGCAATCCAGACTTGGGGGGTGGTGCACACGGAGGAGATGGGGCTTCCAAGTAAGGATGTTGAACTGGAGGCCAAATTTGAGAAACACTGAGAATTCTGTAGCGTTCTTCATCAGCACCTCCAAAGGGCCCCGCTCTACTGAAAAACTTGGCATTTGTATAAGAGACTAACTTCAGATTTTGGTCAATGAGGTTACCAGCTTTAGGTACACTTGAACCATGAGCTAGGACACTCTATCTGCCGTTCTGTATTAGCACATGGAGGCACATTGGGTTTCAAAAGTCTCTGCACTTGTATATTTGTATAAAAGTCTTTACATTATTTAAGAGAGAACCCTGAATGCATATACGCAACTGTTGCCTGCCGACCTACAATGAACTTGTAGACATGTTGATTTTATCTGTTTAACAGATTAGGTTTGCACTGACAGATGGACAATGCTACTGTTAAATTAATTAAAAATGAATACCATTAATGTTGGATGAGCATGAAACAAATTACAACACTTCTAAATATAGGGGAAAAAGGAAAATAGTTAATGAGGACTGAAGATAATAGCTGATAGTACCTTTAAAGATATTTACTTCCAATTTTTCCTTTTCCTTCTGTTTTTCCTTTGGCAATACTTTTACTAGCCTATACTCATGTATTATCTATTTTATTTGTGTTAGCTAACTGCTAGTGTACTTACTCAAATTTATAGAACGCAGTGGCAAGCCAAATCATTTCAAATGTCCCTTTCATAGAATATAATGTACTGGTCAAGATTTAGGGAACTATTAAAAATACATCCAATCACTCCATTTTCTACCATTAGCTTTCTGTTAGCAAAAAATTAAATTATTACCTCCTTCAGTTTCTCCTAACTGGCATTCTTACAAAGCCCATAGATCACTTCAGTTCTCATTCCTATTCTCCTTACATTTCTGAGGCAGAAGATTCAGGCTTCTGGATAACATGCAGCTGGTAAATTTTTCTGACATCACTACCCACACAATTTCGTGAGTGCGTCCATTGAACAATTGTTTGCGAGCAAGTCTTCAAAATTACTAACCAGGGTAAAAATTCTGCAGTGCCAAGAAGTCAAGCTGAGCTCCTCATTTCTTAGTATCCACAATTCAATTAGCTGCAAATACCACACCAGCAGCAAACCAGTGTTTCAATTTCTGCTGGCACATAACTCTAAAAACTTGTTTTAGTGTTTGGATTTAAAACAAGTAACCTCTCCACTGCATAAATCAGATACTGATACTTAGAAGTATCTTTCCAAAAGAAAGATAAACAGAGGTAAGGGATAGGAGTATTTTAAGAACTGTTATTTTAAGTCTGGACTATAAAGATCAATTGCTATTGCAATTATCAGTTTTGCATTTTTATATCCAACAACGGAAGATTAAATATGTGGTAACAGAAGAAAACTGTATCTCAACAATGGTACCCAAATATTAGAAATCTGATATACACTGCAAGCCTACAATGTAAAGAAACAAAAGAATAAAACTTTCAAGTGGTCATGCTGGGCAAATCAACCCAAAGAAATGAGAACCCAATTTATTAAAAAGGATGTTCTTCTCAACTTCAGTGGCAGCACTTACATGCATAAACATATATATATTTATTTATAAAGGGCTGTCAGAGGGCACAATTCACATACATTCACCTGTTTATGATGATCAGGATAAACTGGCAATAGATGCAGAGTTCTGTGTATTTTGGCCCCAGCTGTAAAATCAGGTCATATATAACGTTTCGACTTCAAGGTGGTGAAAGACCTTGTAGCCCACAAGCTGCAAGGGTAGGTTACTGGAAAGCAGAGAAGCAGCAGCAGAATACGGGTAACAGCATGGAGTGTAGCAGTTTTGATAGCTCAGTCCTCATAAAACTTTATGTCTCAGGACGTTCAGTGAAATGTAAAGGAACTTTTGCAATCAATTCCAATAGCAGGCACAAGCGACAGACTGCCACATTTTGGCATCACCTGAGTATCTACAACACAACCAGCTTTTTATAGGTCCATGAACGATTCTGGTATTCTATGTTTCTGCTCACAATGGCTCCATTTCAGCATATCACTTAGCACAGCATTTAATTAAATACACTTTAAATTACTGATGGATTTTTTTAACTGTCTTTTCATGCAACTATTTTGCCCTAAGGGTTTTATAAACCCTTCTTTTATATTTCTTCTGTGAGGACAAGGAAAGGGAAGGAAAGGAGAGAGCTCTCAGCTCAGTTTGTGAAATATTTCTTTTCCTAACTACTGCTTTTCATTCACTGATTTTGGCTTACACGGCTATGTCCCCACATTTTAGACACAGTCCCAGGGCATTACCAGCTCTTGGGCCAACTGTTCACCCATGCAGTCCAAGGCAAAATGTTGGTACTCTCTCTGTGGGACAACCTCCTCTGGTAACACTGGACAGGGAGGGCGTCTAAAACACTTGTCATGAAGGCTCTTCCTCTGGCTTCTTCAGCTGCTGAACTACTTATCAACTTTGCTGCGCTTGACTTGTGCCACACTTTGAAAAAGTAGGAGAGAAGCTGTTAAACAATCACGATAGACATCAAAGAGCCTTCCGGCATCCCTATTGAACACAGATTAATAAAGCCTCTTTGCACTCCAGTTGTCACAACAGAATTTAGACTAGTGACTTGGTTTCAAAGGTGAACTTGAACAACAGATATGAGCAGGTGAAAGGCGTCACGATGAGGTCACCACCCTATTTCACCACAGAGCAGCCCCTACATACATAGCAACACAGCTCACGTCCTTCAGTCACGTCTGGACTGAGTCTTGCATCCAAGAAGCTCTGATATTTGAACCTCCATTGCTAGTTTGTTCTTTGGCCTTTGCTCTAAGTCCTCCAACAAGAATATTGATATTTGCTGTGGAACCATGGTTATCTGACATTTTGTTTGAAACTTTGGATGGCACAAATATATGGGGACAGATTCACAAAGGGACAGAGGTGATACAACTCTGCAGCACCTAACTTCCAGGTGCTCAACCTCCCCACATAATGCACACAGCACCAGTCCAGGACTTTGCTGCCTGGTCATAGCAAAGTCACCTCTCACCAAAGGTGCCTGTGTGCAGAAAGGGCATTCCTAGAGAGAACAAAACCTGCATCAGATGTGACCTGAGGTGCATAGATGCAAGAACACGCTGGTAGTTTTCCTGTGAAATCAGTTAATTCGCTTACACCTTTGATGCTTTAATGTCTTCTGGGTAGTTACAGGGAGACAGTATAAATGAAAAGAAAAAAATTCAAAACAATGCAATTCGGTTGTCAAAAATAATAACCAACTTTGCCGGATCCTGAGATGCACTAGAAGCCAGACAGGCAGTATCAATGCCAGTAGCGATCAATACTCCCACAAAATAGTGTTATGCTATGCCTAGAAAGCAGAGGGAGCAGTAACAGATATCTAACACAAAACCACCCAACTCTCTTCAAGAATAGCTGAGAGTAGTAGCAATGATTGTACCATACGTACAAGTAATTACTGTCCGGACTCCATCTGGATCAAAAGTTTGGTGACCGTTTTACCAGAAGAAGAATTTCCAAGTTAAAACTGAATTCTGAGTTATGAGCCAATACCTCCCTGTAATTCTCCTTTCTCTTTCCTGTACAACCACAGCACCTACCTAGGGATATTTTTTGTTTGTTTGTTGTTCTTATCCTGTAGGAGAATTTTGATTCACCCAAGAAATTTTAATTCAGAGGTACAAGTAATGTTATTCTCACCACAAACAATCCCACTTCTAATTTTCAAACTATTCTGTGGCAACATTTTTGTGTTCCCAATAAATATAAATAAAATAAGATAAAAAGAAAAGCAAACAAATATGCAATCCAGGTTTCCCTCTCTCAGATCCTGATCAAAAGAACAGAAGCAAGCCCTGCACAGCTGTAGAGCCAGGGTTTTCACCCGAAAAAAGAGATTCACGTTCAAGCTTTGTTCTGTCCAGTTTCCTGCCTTTTGTAAAGTTCTTACTAGTGCTCAGGAGGAGCTAATTAACTGTATTTTCTCACTGCTGCTTACCTTGCAATAACTTATCTACGCAGAAATGTCCTCAGTGCAGAGACTTGAAAGCCAGTCTCCCTCAGTGCACAAGAATACCCTGACCAAACTAAATACTTTTTTTTCAGATTACATCTTTCCCAGCATCACTGCTAGAATTGCCCCCATTACTCTCTGGCAGAGACATAAGAAAGCCCTACTGATGCGCTCAAGCATCCATCTCGTCCTCTTCCTCCAGCACTGTCCATCAATGTACCACTAGTGAACAATCTTAAGAAAAGGGAAACACAGTGATTTCCCCGTAAAAATTTTCCAGCCTCCAGCAACTCATGGCTCCTCTGGAGAGAAAGAAATACCACATAGATCAGTTCCACCATGAAATCCCTTAAACTACATTAAAATAAAAATAAAATTAAACAAAAAAGTAGGCAATGAAAATCAAGATCCAAAAAGTAAGTTTTCAGGTTTGAACAGACTTTTATCATACTCCAGTTGTAATGCCCTTATTCCTCCTTCTGCAGTGAAACCATCTTGAAGGCCAGTACAGTAACCCTGACACAACCTGGAAATTCTGTACCATGCAGTCAAAGGAATGGGCCACAGCTATTGAAAGAGTTTAGACAGCACATGGAAAGTGACCATTTTGCTTTTATATTTCTACTCCCAGCATAGGGCTTCTTGTTCGTAGCACCATGTTTCAAATTAATATGTCAATATTGACCAAGATAACCTGGTTTTAATACAAATTATTATTAATTGTGGCTTTTTTTTTATTGCCTTTTCCTCCTTGAAACTAACTTAGGGACAGCTGACAGCGTTACTGCATTTCAGGTTAGGAGGACTCTGTTTTTGAACACAGGGACAATCCAAGTTCTGTGGAGTAAAAAATAATGCTACAAGTTCCACCTGTAAAGACTTCATCATATTCGCAAGCTCAAACTCAAGTTTCATCTTCGTCCTGTAATGCTGCTGAGCTCAGCCAGTTATCTTGCACGGCTCCTGATGTCTCACTCTGCAGTCACTCCTTTCTCCGTCTGAGTACTACGACGTAAGTGTACTCATTTAAGTGACTATTGCACTGAAGACAAGCCCACTGCAAGAACATTAGATGATTAATACTTTTACAATCTACTGTGCAAAGAGTTAAAGATTAATGCTGTTTTACAGGGAAAGAAACTAAGGTGGAAAGAGAAAATAAATACCATTCTGAAGACTATGTACAGGGTCAGCTGCAAATTAAAAATTCCTAGTGCATCACTCAGCTAAACACACAAAGTTATTATCATAAGACAGAAAAACATTACTTATGTCCTAAGAGATCAACTGCAAGTGACCAAAAGTAAACACCTACTCAAAGGTTTCATGTTCAAGCAGAATTAATAACTGATTAACCCAAAATTCAGTAATTAGAAAGGTGAACAGAGTCATTGCCTATTTCCGAGGAACCATGACTAATTCTTTATTTATTGAGGACTTGACACAACATTGTTTCTCCTCATGCATCTCAACAACTCCTTCTTTATCCCTCTGGCATTGTTTTTCATTGAAATCATACCCCATTTCTGGTTCATCTAAAATTAAATCAAACAGGAAATAATGAACATGTGTGTCTGTTATAGATCCCTCAACGCCTGAGGAGTATGAGCTGGAGTTAAAAGCAATCACCAAGGTTGGAGCTTTTCGGGATCCAATTCCACTCTGTGTAAGCATCGTTTATCCACAAGGCGATTTAAGAGGAAACCAGACTGCTCAGGGAGCACAAGCCCCAGGAAGTCAGGATTTGGATGGTAAAGGGACAAGTATGAGACTGAAGGGGTGGGGGCCTAGGCAATGTTGGTGTTTTGGTTTTTTTCAACCGCCTGCCAAGTTTCCATGCAAGTCAGTATCTACGAATCACATTCTGAGATGTCAGGTAGAACCTGGTTAGTAATCAATACAATACAGGAATACGGTATACCTGAAAAGGATTTAGCAGTCTTGCATTTACTCCTCATGCAAAAAAATTAGTCTGTTTTCATTTCACAGGCTGGTTTACTAACTATAACTCTATCCTACGGTGATGTAAGTTGGTGTGGCTTTTCCAGTAACATAGGAGTAATCCGGACTATCTTCCGTTCTGACGAGAGAGTTACTCAAGAAGTTGAAATGCTTGGTTATTTATGTGGAACAAACAACCTTATCCAAGGACATATATTCTTCTAGAAAGAAATAACCAACCTCAAAACATAAGTGGAAAAATGCAATGTCCGCATCATATTGTTTCCTGAACTGTTCTATATTAGGTAATATATTATTTTCATCTAGGATACACCTAAATTGTGTAATTACCACAATACCTCACCTAAAAATGGGAAGACACCCACCCAAGGTCTCTTGCTGTTCCAAGATGAAGGGAAGAAACGGGCAAGCATATTCTTCCAACAGCACTACCATCTTCAAGGTTTTTTCATGTCTTACCATAAATATAACACCTGAAACAAACAACGCGCATTCAGCCTAGACCCTGGAAGTGAGTGGGAGCAGCTGAAGAAAAGCTGTGGTGTCAAAAAGTGTAGTGAGAAGGAGAAGCAAGATTAAAGTAATAGTGAAGATACTACAAGGCCACTGTATCAGACTGATCCATGACAACAAGGGATTAGGTAAAAAACCTCACTGTGACCCTTGGCCCGAACTGACCGAGGTATCGCTTACTCCTCTGACTGCAAAGCTCCTGACACAGACCATCCTTGTGCTCTGCATCTGTACAGCCACCAGCCCCAAGACTGGG
>NW_010561217.1:26808-33344 GCF_000687285.1 Phaethon lepturus | reverse complement strand
GTGAGGTAGGGAAAAGAAACAGAAACCGATGAAACAGTCTCATTTACAGTACTGCACCGAAGACAAGCAACCCTATCTCAGAAGTGTATGAAAACCTCAAAGGCTCCAGGGACAACTAAATTAGCTATTTGTAGCACACAGGTCTGCCTTGCATTAATCTATTGTTGCATGAGTTGAACAACAAAAGCACTACTATGCTGCCAAACCTGAAAACCATACATTAGAGAAAGCCAAAGTTTTAGCAAAATAATTTTGTGGGAGGCTGAGGGGTTATGAAATGACTCCAGTTTTCCCAACAGTCCAAAATAAACATTTAATGAGGTGGATTTTTAACTGTCTGTAAAATAATTGCTCAATGTACAGAACATACATAAATGGATTACGCATGTAGATCATTTATGCAAACAAAAACACGTGTCATTTACAAACAAGGAAGAGCAGCTAAAAAGAGGTTTTTATTTTAAAAGTCCTGTCTCCCTGTCATTGCAACTTGTGTTCCAGAAATCCCATTTGCATGGCTTCCATGGTAACTCTGCAGTACTGCTCATTTTTACAAATGATCCAGCCACAGAAAGAGCAGCCACTCGAGGCTTATTCTAAGGCCACTCTCAAAAGCCATGAAGGAAAAGAAAGGAAAAAAAGAAAAAAAGAAAACCAACAAAGTCCAGAACCAGACAACTTTATACTGCTCAGCATCATCAGTGAAAACTCTTAAGGCTTCTTCAAAACAGAAAAACAAGCTTACAGAGTTGAAAAGCTCTTCCCATGGTCAACACACACAAATACAGCCTCCTGCTAAGGTCCCTGGTCATCTGCCATACAGCCAAGAACAGCAGCAGCAGCAGCCTCATATCATATAACAGGCAGGACCTCACCCTTTTGCTGGTCAGATTTGAACCTTACCTTAACGAAGGCTGTAAACAGGCTGATAAAAGTCTGTGGGTTTGGAATGGGCTTTTAAAGATTGGTAGCAACTGGGAGAACGCTGTGCAACTTCCATGATGCCTCATTTATGGCATATGGAGAGGTGAAAAGGCCTTTGGCCACAGGTAAACCAAAAGGAAAGTTACACTTCTGCTGCCTTTTATGTCTCCCCATTTAAAATACACAATTGTTTTAAATGGCCTCTTGGTTGCATGCTGGGTTCAAACTTTGGTCATTATGGTCAGGTAATGAACCAAATTCCTCAACCATGTTGTTCTTAGCATGCGTTTTTGTGTAATTATTTCTTTTGTAATGACTACACTACCACAGAGAGCCTGTGTTCTGACCGTAACACCAACACTCCTTGCCTCTTTTTTCCAAAGAGTTGTTTCACTTTTGACAGTTTTCAATGTGGGATCACCTCAGTTAAGAAGTATGCTTTAAAAGCAATGTCACTTGAATTTACTGAAAGCACCCCATCGTTTAATTACTGAAAGCACCAACACTAAGTTAAGAGAGCAGCACTATTCATTACACTAAATCACTTCCCAGCCTTCTGACTAAGTTTAGTGTAGAACTGGATTTATAATTCTTTTTCGTAACAAAAACATAGCCAAGACTCCCAAGACACTGTTCCAAAACAGCAACATGTAATAATTTATGCTCCCCCAACAGTTAGCCTTCAAGTGATTGCTTAAGAGAAATTCTATAGGATGTCTTAGGTATCATTAATTTGAACTCAGAAAAACAACACTCAAAAAGGAGTCTAACCAACAGCTTATGGGGAGAAACACCTGCCAAAGGACTGTCGTCATCTCACAGTGCCCCTGTTAACGTTTCTCAGATCTGCCCAGGAGAAAATTCACTGGGCTAGTTACCAGCCTGCTGATGTGCTCAGTGAAAGGCAATACTTTTGGGGCATCTCTATAACCAAAATATCAAAAATTGGAAAAACACTCCCAAATAACAGTGTTGGTAATAGCTGAAGAGTCTTTACGTACTGAAAGCTTCTGGTCGCAATCAAAACAGGACAGACTCAAAATGGGATACAGTTTAAAAGCTTTGTTAATTAGTAATTTCCTCATCTCTGGAGGTTTTCATACAGTTTCAAACTGCCTCTTTAAATACTTTTGAAGTATACTTGCCTTACAAAAAATGGTCCTGCATATTTTAAAAACTTTAGTTGTGTCAGTTGGTCTCCCTAGGATGCTTGGAGTTCAGTGTGGCACGCAGGCAACTACTGAGCAACCAGCTGCAGGTGCTGCCTGCTACCCCCAAGCATTTATAGACAGTCGAGTGATTTCGAACCTGTAACCACGTGTGCCGTGCGTACACAGGGGACAAAGAGAACTCAACATGCAGGTCCAATTAAAAAAGCCCTGTGGCATCTAAATATATAGGTTACATACACTCAGGACTATCACCAAGACCCTACAAAATGGCTACAGAAAGGTAGCCTCTCTGCGGCCTGCACTGCCCGACAGCATCCATGCTCCATAAACGCCTGGTTTGAGTACGACTACACGACTGCCCTTTGGACACTAAATGATTAAACCTGTAGAGTATGAATTACTCTCAGCAGCCACTGAATTCAGCTGACAACAAAAGGATTTTAGCAGACTGGTTTAATTAGACGCCTTTACAACAAGCTTTATACTGTTGAAGCCAAGTAAGCTGAATTCCATCCGAAGTCTTTCATCTTGGGTCAGCCGTCTGGCTAAAGTAAACCTGTCCACAGCCCAAGGAAAGAGTGAAGGGAAGGAGAAGAGACCAAATATTTTTTAGTGGAGGTATCAAGAAAGCACAGAGAGGTTTTTAATTTTTAAACTAGATATACATTTACACTGTAGGCTATTTCCTTGCATTTCTCCCATGCATCCACTAACAAGATACTGAAGGCAGTAAAACTTGATTTTCATAGACCTTCTTTTCTTTCTTTTTTTTTAATATTGGCAACTTGGACTTGAAAAAAAAAATGTAGAAGAGTTGCTATCAGGGAAGATAAGCTGAAGTGATTAACCACTCAAAAAACATTGTCCTTGATGAGAAACTTGCTTGGGGCAAAATAAGCAAGTCTTCAAAGGCTAGTTGGGCAATGGGTGGAACATTCCAAAGCCTGAACCAAGGGGGCTGCAAGGGTGTAAAGAAGTTTGATTTCTATGGTGGTGATGCTAGAAGACACTAAGTAGTGCAGAAAAGCAATGAATTTTGCGGCAAGTTTCTGTACTCATGACTAGTAGAGCTAGTGCGAACGTACAACGAAGCCACATGAGCAGGACCCGCAAGTCTGTACAACAGCCAGAAAGGGGAGAAGGGAGCGAGGGAAGCAGCAGGTATCACATTTCGGCCCTTAAGCATCTCATCTCTTTGACCCTCTGTGTCTGATTCCAAGCTCAAATACAGTTCTGACGTCCAAGGTGTCACCATATCTCCAATTAATCAAAGGAGAGTCCTGTTTAAGTAGCTCCTTCTCAGGAATCCCATGGCCTGGCTTGGAATTTGATCTCTGTCATAGCTGTCAACAGATCCACTTCTCACCTCTCCCTTGCTTTTGTTTTTATCTAAGGCAGCTCAGTAAGCCTGGAATGAAACACGCACGGACAAAGCAGATGGATACTGGGGCTTTCTAGCAGGAAAAAATTATTGGTTTTTTGCTACAGTGAGTAGTGACTAGCTCATGCAGGTGCTGATGACAGAACTGCTAAAGGTATGTTAAATGCTCTTAAGTTACCACTTAAGACCATGCATTATTCTTAAAAATTGAGGGAACATGAAGCTTAATTAAACCTGACAGTCAAAATAAATACCTACCAGGATCTATTTCATGAAGCCTAGTGTTTTCTGACTTTGGATTTTTTTAATTGTTTACCAATCCATCAACAAACCTTCCCACAGTGCCCCCGTGAGCGCAAAGGATCTGATCTTTAAACAAACTGCCTGCAGAGACCAGTTTGATAAGCAGTGAAGAAATAATTATGCCATTCACCAATCAATTTATTCTCAGGCAGAAATGTATTGCAGCAATTACCTTAAATATGGGGTGAAGTCCATGCAAAATCACTGAGCCAGACTTTAACATAACACTTTATTTCAGTAAAGTATGAGAAAGCTGACGGTATTATCATCTCTGTAAAAGATTAAGAGCGTGACTGACATATCTTTTTCAATGACTTTTGATCAAAACATGCCTAATTGTGTAGAGGGAGGTCTCGGCTCCCTGATAGCTATAGCTTTCAAAAAAACATCTTTAGGAAATCAATCCCAACCTTTTCAACACACACCTAACCTTTGTCCTATCATTCATTGCCGTGAATCTTAGATAAACACCATTTCTCTCCTCACAGGATACGCCCATCACACGCAAACTGCTAAACCAAAACCTTCACAGCCTGAAGTTCTGAGAAATTATTTTAATTTTTTCTGTACCAGAAAGGCAGGAACTCCCCCACTTTTCCCCAAATAATCCACCCAAAATACCTCAGGCTGATCTAAATATGTACACTGTGCAAATCACCACAGCACTTTGTGGTCTACTCCTGCAAAACACTAAGGGCTTCCCGTAAGGGCTGAGTACCCTCAACTCCTACCCACTCACAAAGGAATTTGAGACATAAATTTTGCAGTTTAAACTGAGAACTGAGGGCTAAAAATTAACCCTACAATAAATAAAATAATTTAAAAATCTGCAGGTTGATCATATCCTTAGTCTAATTATGCAGCTGCCCAAGTCAAGCAGGCATACAAGAGGGATGGGACTGGATGGCAATTTTGGAGGAGATAGCCCTGTTGTTTCCAGTATGGATTAAGTCAAGCTTAAACCAAGCCATGAAATAGCATCCTCAGGAACTTTTACAGTTCTTGAGCCTAGACGATGCATGAGAAACCCAGCATCGACAGGAGCCTTAGCTGTGAATGTTCAGCTCATTAGCAGTAACGCTACTTTTGATGTTTGTGATTATTTTTATTTGGCTGTTGAATCAGAATCATCACAAAAGCACAAACAATTATAGAAAAGGATACAAAAGAAGACAGCACTGATCCTGGAAACAATGTATTTGAGCCTGGTTATGATTAACTACTGAAATGAATGAATGATATCAAATTCATCCTTCAATCTCCAAGCTCATCATAGTCCCAATGTGAATCTGGGAGAAGAGTCCTTCTAATTAAAGGCCCGAGCAACATCAGAGTTCCAGCTGAGAGAAGAAGCAAAACAAAGTGAAGCTGCCTACTGCAGTTCATTCTAGCTAAGACTAAGGAGGGGGTTTGGTTGTTTGAGGTTTTTTTTGTCAGTGAAAAAAAAAAAGGTGTCTGAATAAGGTTAGAGTTAGTCTCTCAATATGAATCTACTTCCCGAATCTTTTGACTAATAAACATTTCACCTTGCATATCTCTCACAACTGTTCACAAAACAGAAAGCTGAGACCTACAAAATGAGGACTATATGAAAGGACTAACCCACTTGCTCTCTCCTGACATCTCTCACTTGCAAGCATCCGCTTACCCAAACATACATTCAACTGGCAACCAGTCTTGTTTTCTTAGTTGTCCAGAGGAGAACATAATCCCACACTTTCAGACAGATTTTAGCTAAATCAGAATATTTCAGTGCTCTTTTCTAGCGCTGTATTTTTATTCGCAGTATTTACATTCATTTTCCCTATGGAATCACCTTCTGTTTTGTAAAAAACAAAGGAAAGGATTAACTGAAGACTTTCTAACCAGTTCATACCTGAGAAAAAGCTTGATAGCTTCTCCAACCCCAACTTGCTCTACCATTTCTTTTGGGGGCTGGTTTTGCTTTTGGCTTTTCGATTATTCCATCACTAATATTAGGTGACTAAGCATGGAGAAATTGCCTCCATTTTACAGATGGCAAATCCAAAGTATTAAGTTTATGACAAGTAATTTTTATAGCCCAGAACTCGTCGGATCTAGTGGCTACTCCCTCTCCCACTTTTCCCATTCACCTTGCAGAAAGTTAATGCATGTGTAGTCTCACTCTTCTCATCCCAAGAAGGCACAACGCATATCACACAGGGAGGTCCTGAAGCCAAAAGTACCTCTTCTATGGTATTTGTCATGGTGAAACTGTAAGCCCCTAGTACAGGTCTCTGAATGACTCCCACCAGAAATCTCTCCCCATTCCTAATCTCTCAAAGGATACCTGGTACAGTAGCATCAGCCCACCAGGAAACAGAGAGTTAAATTTTGTTGAAAAAGGGCATTCCCCTCCATAAAGCTGATTAATGTGCTGAAAACCCAAAGCCAAGACACTGGGAATGGGAAGTGAATTACCAAACGTGCGTCACTGATTCTAGGTTCCCCTTTTCTCCTGTGGCTGAATTACTGTAGCTTGCATGTTCTCAGGGCACAAACTTGAGTAACAGCAAAAAAAGCCATTCTCCAAATCCACTGAGCTGAAGAACTGCCATCATTTTTAGGGGAAATTCACTAATCAGTTGGTTCAACGAAAAGAAAAAAGGCTACTGCAGCCAGTAAGGCACAACACACTCTGCTTCATTTAGTAAGTTAAGCCATTATAACTTGCTCAGCAGAAACGTCAAGAGGTTTTGTTTGCTTAAAAGGAAACAGTTAAAGTAGCTGTTACA
>NW_010561217.1:0-26777 GCF_000687285.1 Phaethon lepturus | reverse complement strand
TTCCCCAGACTCGGAGCTATTAATGACTGTAATTCTGACTAGAGTGTGATTTAGCAATAGTCACGTTGAACCCGTACAGCATATCATGGGACCATACAGCTTCAAAGCACTCAGCAAATATTAACCTGGTTATTCCCAAGGACACAGAATTTTTATTTCTATTTTTCAGGTGAGGAAACCAACACTGAAAGAGAAATGGTACCACACCAAAGCATCAAAAGATGGGAAGAGAGAACTACTTCTGGGAAATAGTGGTGCTCTCACTGATGAAGCATCTGTTCAGTAATAGAAATGTCATATCTTGATTGCAGCACAGCAACTTGCTTAAATCAGCCATGGTACTTCAGTGGTACTCGCACTGCGCATGGCTTGTGCAAACCAATACTAAAGGTCAGTGTATTTAACAGTTACATAAAGTTAACATTGTTTATTGAATGCTACGGGCCTAATGCAGTAAAAAAACACACAAATAAAGACACAAGGATTTGCTCAGGATGACCACAAGTACAGCAAAACCATGTTTAGGGTGAAAGAGAATGAATACCCTCAATTCTTTAAATAATACAGTGCCATTGAATGTCTGCAATTCTGGTCAGAGCAAGTTTCACAGATGCAGTAAAACTCTTCCCTAGGAAAAAAATGGCTTAATTTTTGGTAGGTTCCAGTCCCAGTCCTCTGCTCCTGCTTGAAAGACACAAACAGAACAAAAAAGAGACTCACTAAAATGAAGAAAAGAGCACACCTGACATCACGTTCATCCTGTGAGTTAACGCAACGTTTACAACAAGAATTACTCTGTTCATTTTCATTCCTTGCAGCAGTCCCTCCTAACGAGGTAATTTCAGGTAACTCTGCAACACTTGCTTTCTTACTCTCCCTTTAACATTGGGAAGGTATACTATTAATTTCCCCATAGCTGTTACTAGGGGGTTTCCAATTCATTCCCCGAGGGACAGAAACGCAGACTTACCAGTACAACTCTTCAGGAAACAGTCAACAACAGTGTTAATGAAATGGAAGAAACGCTTGTCTGGTACCATATGGAAATTAATAACAACATATTCGTCAGACAAGCGGAAAACCCGCTTTCTATAAAATTCATCTCTGACCTCCAGAGATAAAGAAACAATGAACAAGCAGCAACAAGAAATTTATAAAATATAGGAACTGACAAGTGAGATGTTTTAGCAGTATTGGAGATAGAGATACTGACTGATGCTGACCTACTTTCCTGGCCTTTATTATACATGCATACATATGACTGGGAAAACAGATTAAAAAGGCCACACAAGACACAGACAGAGGATCAGAAAACACCTTCACGGCTGCAGAACAAGTCACCCATGACTAAGAAATATCCTTTTATTAGAAATTCTCTGGTGAATGAACTGGAAAGAGAAAAGGCTGAATGAGGCACTACAGTTGAACATTGAAGCTTATTTTCCAGTAGCACATAGTTAAATGCTTTATTTCATGTTTGTACAAGGATTCGAAGATATAAAACCTGTCACCAAGTATTAGAAAAATCATTTCTCAAAAAACCTTCATGATGGGAGGGGTGTGGTGTTGGAACAATTCTGTAAAATTTCTTGAGCGTTTCCAGGAGAGAATATTCTTTTAAGAACAGCTCTTCAGCTTGCTTTTTTTTTTTTATCCCATCTTTGTACAACTCAAACACAATTTGACTTGAAAAACCTTAATCACCAAAGGTGTCTGTAATAACAAATATTGGCTTGCCCTGTTAAGAGAGGGTTGTATCAGGGTTAGAAATGCCTGTATACAAGACAATCTTTTTTTTCAATATTCATTCAGTTCCATTGTTTAATTTGGAATTCTGAAATTCTTCCACTTCTTGACCTGACACAGACTTTGGATTTGCTTTGGACAAGAGCATTTGGCTCCGCTTCCCCGCCAAAGATACAAAGGTAATACTGCCCGATTCTAAGGTGTATTATGAGGAGCCACGTCATGATTTATCAGATTCACTGGGGTAACAGTCCACAATGAGTATCTTAAGAAGTGGCAGAACTACACCAGACAATCTGAATGAGTACTAATAAATGTCCCTTTGTATGACACCACACCAATAAGCAGTCTGCCACTTGACATGTACTATATACAAAACTTCTACCATATTTTAGAAATATTCTTTCTTGTACATTACACTTCCCAGCAGAAAAACAAAGCACTCTCCAATAATAACAACTGTTAGAAATCATGTTTGGTAGAGTATACATTACTTATATGCTAAGTACAAGTCTTCTTCAGAACTAAAGTCTCAAGATTTAATCCAAAGGCCAGTGTAGCCAATTCAAACATCCCCCAACTTAATTAGGCTTTGCATCAGGCTTCTACACTGCAGTTGTGCGTGGCTGTAGCTCAGGACCAAGGCACAAGGATCCTGTAAGCATTTACCATCACAAATAGCTCTGTCATGATGAAATGAGTGTTTGCCAAATCACTTCTAGCGCACATCTACCTGGCTTGATAGCTTCTTGGCTACAATTCTGCACATTGCAGAGCACTTGATTTCCGACAGTATTTCAGAGTATGCAGTATTTTGCAGTACAAGACCTACAAGCCCTAGCTGTTGATTCCTCAGGATCTTAAATTCATTTTTAGCGTGCTTGACACCTACAGTTTCATTTCCACTTGGGACCGCTGGAAAGCAAAGTCTGAAATTAGCACACATCTCCAGCAAGTTTATTTTCTATACATGTACCGCAAATAAAACCAAACAAAACACAAACATTAAAATTTAAATAAAATAAAACCATTTTCTCATGATTTCAGAAGAGGTTTTTGTCTCCAGTACCAACTCATCCCCTTAATATTGTCAGTTTACTTTTCTATAATTCAAAACAGTTTGCTTTTGTTTGGCAGGCTTTACAAATTCAATTTGGTAAGCCATCAGTCGCATATACAGACTGGGGCTTTCTAGTGGGTAGCTGGTCTTACTTGCATTACTTAAATTCCCTTCCATTGAACTGAACATCATGCAAAATGATACCAAAGCAATTTTACAAATGTAAAATTGTAAGAGGAACCCTCTAAAATTCATGGGATTTTTTTCATATACATCTACTGCAAGTCATTCAAATGGTTGTAGCACAGCTTTTTAAACACCCAAGCAAATTCTCTTTATATTTTGCAGGCAAGCTGGCCACATTAAGTACAGTTAAAATGGACTAATTTGTGACAACTGCTGCTAGCATATAGTGGAGACTGTCTGCGTGTTAACAGTCACTGCAAAAGCCTCAACAGAGTAAATTAGATTAAGGTGCATTAGGTTGACCGTTTTGAACAAACCTCCACAGTTTCTCAAAAAAAAAAAAAATCAGACCAAAAAAAATTAATTTCACTTCTAGTTTCTCTTTTGCACTCAAAACCTAAAGCAGACTTCTTGTTATCCTGTCGGTGATCCCCACGTACCGTGGCGATGGCTCTGCAGGCAGAGGTAGGCTAAACAGGGTATCAGTGTTACAGTTTACTGTCACCGAGATGACTACATGTGTAAGAAGTGCATTCTTCCCATCAATGCACTTACTCCATAAGGAAACCAGGAAGGGCACCAGGCCAAAGTTTGGTAGTTAAGCAGGCACACTATCGGGTTTCCCACATTCAAAAATCTTGCTGCCAGGGAAGCATGAAAACTGCTTCCTACAGCCTGGGTGGCAGAAGGAAAATTAAGTGAAACCTAGGCAAGACCATTGTTCTGCTGATCTGCACAAGGCTTTTAAGATTTTTATCTAGCCGAAGTCCAGCTCTCAAAACACAGGAGCTTCCTCTTATCACCCAGCAGCTCTTTCATTTTCAGCCTCAGTTCTTTTATCGTTGTCCCCTGACAGAGCTTTATCTCCAACCATCCCTTTTTTGAAGGCCATAAGATCTCCTGAGCAGTTTTTATCTGCAAACACACATAGGAAGGTTGTGCCCACTGCAGCCTTTCTCCCAGCATCTCTGCTAAGCTGTTTCCAGCCGAGAAGCTCTGAGCAGCACTGAAGGAAAGAAAACTTCCCACGACCCCAATATATACCTCCTGCTCTGGCAGACTGATTCCCAGCTCCTCCGGGGCAGAGCAAAAAATCCACCTTTACCTCTTTGTCCTTCCTCATGTGACAAAGAAGAGAACTTAGTTTCACATATCCAGGTAATTTCTGACCTGGGGTATATCGTGCAGATCACAGTATTTAGGCTGAGGGTGCTACGACAATTTACCAGCAGCAAAAGACCAGACTGAGTCAGAAAGTGGTTTCTTGATCCCATGCCAGCAAGCTCGGCGGGTCAGCCCTGACAGAAAAAGGTCAGTCTTCAAAACAACCAGGTCCAGCCTCTGTGCAAGGAGCCAACAGAGCAGAGAGGCTCTGGCATGGAGTTCAGACAAGGTCCACACTCAGGAGGAAAAATCCCTGCACAGTGCACTATCAAGGGAAGCTTGGGGTGACTGGTCAGTCCATGCCTGATGTTCCATATAGAAAGGAAAACAGTCCTGAACATCCAAGAGATGAACACCAAGCATGATATCTCACAGGAAACAAAGTCGAGTGTATACAAAAGCTTTGCTAAGTGATGGAAGAATTACAAGACATGCCAGGGCTGAAATCTTGCCTTTTTTTACGGCATTTCTCTGTAAAAGAGCTCATTTACTGCTGTCCCTGGTATTCATTGTTGCATAAAAACTTCATAATTCCATGTCCAACTGCTACCATGTAGCATGTGAACGTGCTGGTGAACATTTAGCTCAAGTTAGAGAATTCATCATGAAAATCATTAATTATTTTTATGCATGTGGCTTATACTGCTGAAAGGCAAATTTTGTGCTCTCTGGCCCCAACGCAGGATCTTTTAGTTACCAATTTCACGTTTATACAGAATCCTGCCAGAAAGGCACACACTGGCTTGAAGACCAAAGGGAACAAAACTGATTAATAAAAATAAAGTAATCCTACTGGCTCAGATAATATGTACCACAGTCAGGCAAGTAAACCTTCCTAGCTGTGTTTTTATCAAATAGGGTCATTGCTACTCCCTCATTAAAAAGGGAAGTTTCTAGTCTACAGAAACTCTTCATCTGAGCGGCCAAATATGCATATACAATTGGAGTGGGAATCCCAAAAACATGAACTGAGGCCAACACAGAGCATGCTGGAATCTCTCATTCCCCACTGTAAAACAGTACTGTCTGAAATGCCTCCAGACTCCTGCATCCTACCTGTTTTGACCGTTGTCTGTACCAAGGATGATCAGCTACACCAAAATATCCAGTAGATCACACATATTTGAGGGCCCAGTCCAAAGCCCGCTAAGCCAAAGGAAAGTTTCACATCAATTTCAGTGCAAGCTGGGTATAACCAAGGGTTGGACAACAGATACAGTTTAATTAAACTTATCTGAACCTGGCCAATCAGAAGATAAAAGCTAAGAATTAAACCAGCAGACCTCAAACCTGCTGACATTCTGCAAAGAATTTTTGTCACATACTGTTAAGTCTCCTTCGATCCAGCAACTGAACTGTTGTTAAAAATAACACTACCTTCCCAATACTTTTTTCCCCAAATAAGCTGCTGTGCTGTCACTAGAACTTTAAACAACAATACATGGCCCATTCAGCCACAGTTTATTTGCATGCTAAGCCAACTTCAGTGGAGTGCTTAAATACAATGGAGACAAGAGCTTGCATAAGGAAAGATAAACGACAGTCAGTTTATATTAGAACTTAGTTCTGATATTTTGGGGGTTAACAGGATTTTCCTATTGATAATTTCTAAGTCATCTAGGCAGAAACATTTGCAAAAGAGTAGTACAGAATATACCCTTTGATTTCTATCTAATTGTTGACATGACGCATACCTCCAAATAAATGCTTCTCCAGTGTGGTCGTAACGTGCATCTTGACCCAACAATAGGAATCACGATGAAGAATCACAGTGCTGGCAAACATCGCTGCTGTTTTAACAGGCACCGGGTCCCAAGTAACGCAGTTGCTTCAGCTGCACGGATGTCGCACAAGCCTCTGTTTAAATACTGCAAAGTGGTAATCTCCTGCTTTTGCTACTTTGAAACTGAGGAGGCAAAGGAAAATATTTGAATGTGCAGTCCTGAGGTCAGAGCTAAAGTTTGATTTGGGTTGGTTTGGATTAAGGAGAAACATCCAAGAACAACTCACTGATTTACTTTATTTCAGGACTTGGCACACAGCTTGAACCAAGTTCAAAATCCAACGACACTGCGCCAGAAAATGCTACAGAAAGAGCAGAGATAGGAGACATCTGGACTGTGTTAGGAACTTAGAGCCATAAAGTCCTTTAAAAATATTCTCTGCTCATGTTGGGACTTCTCTTGTTTTTGTTTCAAACAATCCAAATGTTAAAACCGTGTTTCAAATTAAAAGTAAAAAAAAAAAAAAAAACCCAACCAAAAACTAACAAAACCCCCAAAGCCTCCCCTCCCCCAAGAAGGGCAACCTAAGCCAATTACAAAAGTAAAACCAAGATTATTTTAATGATCTCAGATGAAAAGTGAACACTCCTACAGTGAAAGTGGCAATTTCCAATAGCACTGCATTAATGCTCCCACAGTGAAAGTGATAATTTTCACTATTACTTCATCACTGCAAATTTCTCATGCAAGTAGGACAGCAAATGTGTCCTATAAAAACACGGCCTCTCTGATCATTTAGTGTTCCTGCTTTCAGACACTGTTTTAACCCAACCAAGGAATACTGAAAACTGTGGAATTAGCCAAAAAATATCTTTCTGTCTAAAATATTGTGGACTGAGTTCTACGATATAACTGAAAAAAAATATATATTTTTTTAAATGGTTTTTTAATTGTTTCCATCTTAATTCCACATATTTGGCACCAATCACGCTGATCACTTTATAGTCCCTCAAATACAATGTAATCAGTTGTGTGTTCCCTTTCCGGGAAGGTCCTTACAAAAATGAAGGAAGGAGATTAATTTGGGAAAAGAAAAAGCTACTGTCAATTTTTTATATTTATTACAAAACTAGAAGAAATACAGGACTAATTATTCGGAAAGCTCTGTCAGAAAACTGAGACATCTTAGAAATGAATTTGTCTCAAAAATTCTAGTTGATGATGCCTAATTAATTTATCCTTAAAATACATGCAGTAAGAACGCCTATTAGCACCATCTCTCCTATGGGAAAGCACGCAAGTCTCCCGAGCACTTTTCCCAGTGGGCTGAGTCAGTGGCAGAACTGGAGGAGCGCAGGAGCTCTAGCCCCGCGGTCCCTGCCAAGCTGACCATCCCCTTGGCAAGAAGCAGGGAATGGACATGGTAACTCTGGCATTTTGCTTACCTCAGGTAAATCAACCGTTTTGTTTTTATTCAACAATTTCTTCATCTGCAGCTTTCCTAACCAACTGGAATTGCATGACAGCTAACACCAAAGTAGTGCTGAGATCCACAGCACATGACACACACGTAGTGTCCTTGCCTGCATGAGATTGCACCTCCACTAACTGCAGCGAATGAGTCCCTCTTCCCCCTCCAAGGATGAGATCAGTTGATGGAGCAAGGTCTTTGACAGAATGCTGGGACCTGCTAAGATCCCACAAAACTCGGGTCAGGCTAGCAAAAGAGAAATTTCTCTACACAGAAACTGTGCTTCCCGAAGCTTGTTGCATGCGAAAAAGAATTCATCTTACCTTAAAACAAGTATTTTTAATTAAAAGGCAAGTCAGTTCTACCCCAGCTTGTCTTCCAAGACAAGTTCAAGCAGGACACTTAAAAGCAAATAACAAGCAAAAACAGCATATCAAGAGAAGGGTCTGCAGAGCTGCATTCAACATTATGACCGAAGTTGAGGCTCAAATATACACAAACAGGTTTGAGTGGAAATTCTTAAAGTATCCTCCAACAGGGAAAACTTCTGGTAAAGGTAGATTTCATTTAAGATGCTACCTTCCACCTTTCCACTTGTTGGGAATAATTTTTTTTAAAAAAACACAGCCAGTATTTCATTTATTCCATATTCTTGATTATTTATACCAGTTAATAGGACAGAGTATCCCATTCTTCCAAGTACATGCCTTGGCACAGCAAGGACTATCCGGCATTCAGCAACATGCATCATTTCCGGCAGTCCGGCTCCAGGAATAGAAAACCAAGGAAAGCAAGACAGCCAGATAAACAAATCATTCGGATATCTGAAAACCCTGGAGATACTGTAGCTATTGTCATGTTACACCTAAGCTCCTTTGAGGCATTCTGGCAGTGCCAAATGTAAATGAAAATAAAGAATTAATGGGCTTCTTGGAAGTAAAAAGGATTCACAGAATTATGCCCATAAGCAAACAATCCAGAGACTAAATCCTGCAAATGACATTTCTGCCTGCGCTGAACACCGCTCCGTTCAGCATAGTACGCTGTGTTTGTTGACTGCACTACATTTGTTCGACACTCGATGACACACCTCACTGAAGATTATTAGTTGCGTAGTCTGCAAATTCTTTGGTATTTCATAGGTCTGATGCTGCTTCTACCACTTGCAGTCATTTGCACCAACAAAATTGAAGTGTAAACTTCTACCAAACCTGAATCACAGCATTTTACATGCAGCGCAGGAGATAAAATTGTCAGCTCTCATTCAAAATATTTTATTTCAAAAGACAAAGAGTAACGGAAGTACAGAAATAAAAGAAAAATTACCTGCTGAAGACTGCATATTAGAATAACATCTCTGCAACCAGTTAACCTCAGCTGTGACAGTCCTGCAAAGAAATCTAGGCAGGAAGGTTCTTCCAACCCAACAGAGTTGGGCCAAATTATAAAATCACAGCCTCCCCCCGCCCCCAAGCCCAACAACAAACAAACGCTTGTTACTGCAGATAATATAACTTTCCTACTTTCCCATAATAACTCAGAAAGCCAAATCAAGGAGGACAGATGCAGGCCTGAGCTATAAAATCCAGATTTCATTTCCTATCACTCCCCTCCCCCAGGAGCTCAGGGGTGTTTAGATTCTGGGCTGTGGTTTAAGTCCATCTGTGTTCTTCAAGTATAAACATCTTCATTGAAACCAGACTCATCCTGTACAGCCATTCATTTAGTGAGCTCATCTGTGAGAGACACGGACTGGCACATTTCTATGACAACCAAAAAAAAAAAAAAAAAGTAGCAGCTTGACACAAATTAAACAGCTTTTTACAGCCTCCCTATTGTTCCTGAGGCTGCTTTCTCCAGCATCTATAGTTTCTTGGATATACTGCCCAGATCAACTCTCCCTAAAACAGCCCTCTTTCCATAGGGAAACAGAAGCATTTTGTAAGGTTTTGATGTGGGGAGGAATGCTAAAAAAATAAAAGAATCAAAGCAAAGGGACTACTGTCCCATCTGGTTCTCAATTGAATTAAAAAAGAAAGTCCAAGGAGTGACCATAAGATTCTGAACCAATAAAGTGTTCCCAAAAAAATCCTCTCTTCAAAAATGAGTCCAAGTAGCTTGTTTTGTTTAAATACCTTGCTGTGGATTAACTCTTAGTAAGAAAAAGTAAAAGTACTGTTTTTTTCTCCATCAAGAACAACAAAATTCAAAAACAAGGGCCACCATTTGGAAGACATCATTCTTTCACTTGCTGGATCTCAATCTGGCTTTGTTGTTTTTACACTAAATCATCCTAATTTAAAACAAACAAACAAAAAAAAAAAGAAGCAGCAACAGGGCACAGGAAGGTTATTTCATACTGAAAGGTTATTTCAGTATAACCGGTTCAGGTCAATGGTTTATTTTCCCACCTAGTAAAACCAGGTAAATACAACAGGGAAAACATGACACCATCTTCTCTTCACAATGATTTCATGTCACAATATACACGATGATATAAAATTATGCCATGTTTTCAGCCAAGATATAGCCTTCAGCTCAAGTAACTGATACACTTTCTTAAGGCACTGCTTATTTAAAAATCCACACACTAAAGCAAGTCAGCACCAGATAAATAAAGCAGCTCTTTCTCTGACATACATTGCCAGTCAATGTAGAATTCACATTGTCCTTGTGTTTGTTATTCCAACTTACACAATTCATTAATTATAAGTAGTTAAGCTTGTTTTTACTAGTATGGTACAGATGCCAAATCACTCTTAGTGATTCCCAACAAGAGAGAAAGATGCTATGAGTAAAAACAATGGAATGGACTCGCAGGATATAGAGATGCCAAGCCACAAACATAATGCCAGAAGAATATTATTTTTTTTTTTCGCTCCCATTCTCTCCACCTTAATTTTTTGAGATTTAGTCTCAATCCAGACTTTACTGAAATAGGCAACCTGTTGGATCACTAAGACTCCTGGTGTTCGCAATAGCTTGTGTCATCTGACCACAGAAATAATAAATCACAGGAATAAAGAGATTAATAATTTCTTTAAGTCACAGAAATCTCAAGTGCAACATTGTCTACTATGGTCAATTTTTTCTCCTGGCATCATTAAAAGTTTCCCAGTCACATATAGACTGTACCCATCAACTCAATGATTTTCATCTCGACAGTGTTTTGACTTGATCTTTTACTCACAAGTCATTTTGTTTAATTTGCTTCAGACATTTTTCCACACACGATTCAGAGTAGTGATACACTGCCAGGCAAAGTACTGAAATGTTCCCAAAGGCATAGATGAAGGAAAACTCAGTTATTAGTGGATCTAAAAGGTACTACTTATTACTTAACCAGCTTGCCACAAAGAGCATAGCTAGCGCATTATGGCTGTTCACGGCAGATGCAAGCTTGAGTCATGCAACTGAAACCACTGTGACCTCCTGGTGGAATTAGATGCTAGAAAGACAAAAGGTGTCCAAGTCCAGCCCTAAGGCCCCATCAATTCTCCCAAAACTCAGGATAGCAGTGACACATAAAGCCACAGGAATCTCCTCTCATGACCAGCTCTCCTTTGTCAAGGATCAGATCAAACGCTGTAAGATACAATCACCTTCAGAAATGCTTCACTCTTAGAAATTCAATCAAGATGCAGGAATCTTGATTTTGACTAATTTCTAATCAAAAAAGTATGAAAAACATAAACACACCCTTTTTTTTTTTCTTTAATTTTAAAGTAACTACTAAAGTGTTGAACTGTATTTTTCTGTGCAATGTATCCTATGTCATAAAACTAACAGAAGGATAAAATCTCAGGCCTTCAGAGGCCATGACCTGCAACAGGCAAGACAGTCAGAAATACAGGCAGTTGGGGGAAACCAGAATTAGGGTACATCGGATTCTAAAAACTGAGATATCACACATGGCGAGGCTCATTTCTGTAAGTGTAGCATATTCCCTTCTCCAGTTTAAATCTGCAAACGGTGGGCCACACTGTTTATTTTCTGCTGCCTACACAATACATCAGATCTGCCTACTAGGAACACACTACTATCTGCAGGAGTATGTTCCCCAGAGATACGTATGCTCCAATCCACTCCGCAACAGGCAAAGACCACACAGTATCACATTGTATTTCCAGCTCTCTGCAGGGGTATGCTATGCCACCGCCTGTCTCTCCAATATAAAGATGTGCCACTTCTTCTGAGACCAAGGCAATCATTGCAGATGGTGATCAGTTACAAACAGGAAGCATCCATCCTTCTGCTGCACTTTGCTGAAGAAACCGGCAGCAAACAGTTCCCTCCTTGTCGCTGCTGCTCAATTCTGTGCACTCAGATGTGCACGTCTTTACACTGCTGCCTCTGTCCTCACAGCTGATAGAATGGCAAGAAAAAATTCAAGCTACATGGCAACAGGTTCATTGCAGGACAATATGCTGGGCAACAAATACAACCTCTTTTTACAAAAGTTAAGATTTACTCAAAACCAGAAAGCTCAGGTTTTTGCTATACGAGACTTCCAGTTCCCTGATGAGGAAATGAAGTGATGTGACATTAAGCAGCTCATGAATCTCTTCAATTAATGCATTCTGCACAACGGAGACTTCCAGGGAATTATCTGCAACCACAGCAGTGCCTCATTCCTACTGAGGATGAGTCACTTCAATTCCCATATTCTTGCTGCAGGCAGAGAGCTAAGGACTATTCCCTGTCTACTATAGTCAGGCAAATGGTTGGAATCAAATGCTGAAACTACTTGCACAAAAACTTTAACTAGGGTTACCTTATTTTCTGCAACTATTCGAGCATTTCTATTCAGCATTTCTTCTAACTATTCGTCAGCTCTCCACTCTTCATGTTGATTAGGGCTTATGCTACAGGAGATAACATTTCCATCTCACCATCTTCAGGGAACAACTGAGGAGTGTGCCATACAACCATGCAGAAGATGGCAAATAAAAGTAGTGAAAAAACAGTACCAAGATAGCCTGAACTGCAGGAGCTTTACAAGCAGCACATCTCCAATGCTGAGCTATATTACAAATCAACTTCAAAGCTATCCTGGCACTGGACCCTAAGTTGCAGGAGGAACTAAGACAGCAAAGGCTGAAGAAGCCAACATCAATAGATCACTCAGGGACCCAGATGTACAACCAAGCTCAGCACCATTCCACAGTGAGATCCGGGGCCACCAGTCTCATTTCTGAACATGTCAGCCCTTTCCAGAAAGTCATGGGGAAACGGAAGGGGGAAGAAGAGAGTTTTGACATAGGTGATATGCCTTACTGCTTTCCATCATATGAAGGGTCAGGAAGGTCAGCTACACCTGCAACCTACACCTCTCCTAAGCCACCAAACTCCTTATTGCAATACTATGCCAATTGAAAAGAGATTTTATCATTATTAAACTGGTCTGGGGTATATATGGGTTGACTGTAGCTGTTTTTACAAATTTAGGGATACTGCAATTTTAATTTAGAAAAAAATCTCCCAGAAGAGATACAAAATCTGTGCTACAAGTGTTGTCAAACTTGAAAAAGCCTTTGCTGACTACAGCTAGGAGTCTATGTGCTTCATGTGATTTGCAAACTAGAAACACTGGAATTTTAGATGAGAAGGGTGTCATAGACTAATGGGGATTCTCCCTTCCCCCTGGAATATAGGTTTAGAGAAGAATAAGATCATGTTCTCTAGGCAATTTTATATGAAATGATTCATCTCTAGCCAGCTGCAGTCAAGACATCTGCTTGTTTTCATTTCACTACAAGAAGATTCACACCACCAGCCCCCCCACCCTTACCTCCAAAGGCAGCCAAGATTATATCCAATCGTAAAAAGAAAACTTCAAGAATTTCAAAACTAAAACTTAAGAAGTCGGGTAAATTACACAGAGACCATAGATGCACCTCTGCCCCACCTAAAGCACTTCTAAGAAACGTGAAGTGAATACTAGGCTGAGGAAGTCTTATTTAATCAACAGCCTACTGACTTTAATACAGAAACATCTGTATCCTGTGGTTTACATGAAGGTAAATCATGATATATGTATCATGAAGGTATCGCTTTGTTTTGAGAATCCCTCACACATTCCACATGGGATCATGCAGACGGTCCTTGTGTGGTCAAATAAAGTTTGTGAACCCATGCCTTTATAGCTTTTCCATATTAATCTGCACTCTGGGCACATATCCAACTACAGTCTCATGTATAGATCACTAGGTTACTAACTGGCTTGCATACTTGGGGGGAGGGGAAATAACAAGCTCATGACTACATAATTTAACACCGCCTGTGCTTTCACTTTTACATGCACAATCCTTTTTTAATCTAGTCTTACCATAAATCAAGAGTAATAATGCCTGTTGAAGAGAAACTCGGGTCCCTACATGCTGGAACACACAGTAGGTACTGCTGAATTCATTTACATCAACGCTCACTCCAGTGCAAAGAAGACAAGGTCTTTTCACAAACACGCTACAAAAACAGGAAGCAAAGGGGAAAACTTCACAGTGTTTGGAAACAGCAGAGCATTGTTTGTACAGGCTTTCCTTACAAATGCAAGAGGAAAAAAAATTGGGTAACGTGAAATCTAAGCACAGCAAGACTCTCAGATCAGACACCAGGGTCTCAAGACAGCAGTTCTCAAAAGATCTCCAGGTACAGACCGTACAGGCAAGAAGATGCATAGGGTAGGTTTTTTTTCTACTATTTGTGCTAAGAAAATCCAACAAGTAAAGCAACACACTCTCCCAAGCCCTTGACATTAAAGCTAGATAATGTAACACAGCGATGCATCTTTATCTCTGTTAATTCAGGGATGATAAATGAAGAAGCATTAGGAAACACATAATCCACCAAATTTAAACATTTCCATTACTTTTAAACTGCATTCAAAAGGGAAGATACATAGGCTTTGCACACTGTGGACTGCCCCAGAAAGCCATCTTCACCTCATATTAAGAAGCTGCACTGTGGACTACATCCCTTCAAGATGAGTCAAAAAGCTCCCGTCACAAGCATGCTGCAGTCACTAACTCAGAGACTTCCCTTTTCAGCTGGAGCACAAAGATCCGATCTCTAACTTGAAACTGCTTTGTTTTAATTTTTCATATCATCACTTCCTTTCTTTCCCTTCCCCCTTCAAGTCCACTTGGGCCATGCTGTAGTACCGTAAGCGCATACAGCCTGCACAATATATAGATAATGCATACAGTTAGTGCTGCCTCAATCCCGACTCTCCCCAGGTTTAAAACCAACCAACCTACACACCAGTCCACAGCTTTAAAGCAACAGAGGACTGGTCCTATATTTGGGCAGGCACCAAGGAGGGCTCAGTACTTTCCCATGTCTTCTATCTCCATGAGGGAGCAGCTTTATACACAGTCAACTCCCATAACAGATTTGATTTCACCAGATTTAAAGTACATTAGTCAACCCAAGTCACTGGGGACATTTGAAATAACTTACAATAAATCAGAGAAGATTAATTTTAAGAAAGGCAGTGACGTAGCACCAGAAGAAGTGCAAGTTAGTGTTAGGAGAGAGGCCATTAGCACTATTTCTCAATGCCAAAATTTTTTTCACCATAAACATGAGAGCAAGTTGATGTTACAGTCTTCAGGCAAATGCTGGGCTCCAAAGGCAAAGTGGTTACCTAGAAGGGATATGTCAATATTTAATACCAAGATGCATGTCTTGTCCTGCACATTTCATTTAATTTCAAGCTTTTCTAGCTTTATTTCCTGTTTCATTCACAGCAATCACAAAAGATGAATTATCTAACCTTAGAAAACATGTTTTCAGTCAGACAAGACATGTTGACTGTGTCCATACTTTCACCTTCAGCAACAAAGTTCTGTGCCAGGGCAAGTTTTATGTTTTCTTCAATGTCCATATTAGTTGGTTGCAAAGTAGATGGGATTTTCAGTGCCAGGACTCCACGCAAGCCACTTGCTCCTCTGGCAGAGAAGGAAGAGCCTGTTCTGTGCCCATGGATGTCAGGCTAAGGCTACTTTTTAGTTTAAAATTTTAAAGCTTTCCTCAAAAGTCACCATAATAGCAGTGACCAAAAAAAAAAAAAACACCACCCAAACCTGAAGGATCTGAAAGAACATGAAGAGTTGAAAGAAAACGGAAACAAAGTAATGACTAATAATTTGCACTTGCATAGTATCTTTCATCAATGCTCCTCACTTCCATATACCGGGAAAGAAAATTGGTTGCATTTCATAACAAAAAGGCTTCAAAATACTACTTCGAGCCCTTACTACACAGCTGGAGTTGCTATTCCTTTTGTAAGGAATATGTGAAGAAGTATCAGTCTTCCTGCACTGAAGGACTAAGCCGAAGCTCCTTTAACAATCCCATAGTCATGTTACTATAACCTATTTACTAAAGGTAGTAGCTTACAGCAATTGCATAGATTTTCTTCTGGTTTACAGATGATGTTCAGTCATTGTTTAACATGATGTTGTTTTCTCTTTCTCCCAACATACAAATAAACCTCTTTGTTCTAATGTTACTGTTGGATAAGGAACACAATTGCTTCATTGAACACAATTTATCTTCCACAAGGAATCAACAGGTACTCAAACTATGGGCATTTGACTACTGAGCAGTAGGACGAGGACATGAATGGATCTCATTAAACACAGTCCATCAAAGTAGATGGAAATCTCCTCTGCTGCAAAAGTAAATGCTGTTCTTCAAAGACACTGGGCCTCCACAGTTTTGGTCCCCTCCTCCCACTTTCTTTCTCAGAGCCAACATGCTAAGCAAACTGTTCAGATGACAGAACACCTCAGCTACAGTCAGAGCATCGGAGCCAGAGCATCCAAGGCAGGCACACTCTCACAACTTCCCCTCACTGACACCCAATGCCCAGCCTGGCATTGCAACCGTCAGGGCAAAGAAATCTCTCATTGTGCAACTACCTTACTACCTTTTCAAGCTGCCCCAAACAACTCGGCACTCAGATCCCCAACTAGAATAACTACATAGCTACCAGAAAAATACCTGCAGAATTGCATCAGCTTACACCAATGGCTCATACATCCACTGTTCAAGAGTCCACATAACTTTGTACTTTCAGTTTCCTATCTTCTTCCAACTTACATCGTAGTAGAGAGAAACGTGATGTTCTGAGATGCCTCTGCAAGTGATTCCTAAATTTAAGGGCTTGACATCAAAAAGTTTGTATATTAAATCCAGTGTATGAGAAGGGAGAGAGAACTGCTGATCTTTTTTTCAAAAACGGATTGCAACACCCTGCTTCTATAGTAATTTTGCAAGATCACTCTCATCCTGCAAATTTCAGTGCAGTCAAGGTTTCGCCGACTTACTCCCTACTTCTGAAATCAATCTTAACAGCCTCTAAAGCAAAAGCAAAGTGGTAGGCTGTCAGAAAGGACTATTAGAAGAATATACAAAGCATGCACGCCACAGAAAGCAAGAGACTTGAACTAATTGGCACCTGGTTCCCTGACAGATATTTTCTTTACAGGAAGATTGAAGGGTAGTAAGAAGAGTACAACACCCTGGGCCACGTTCTGCCGTCAGTCACTCTCCCACACTTTCACTAATTTTTAATGAGATTTACAACCGTTAAGAAAACAAATAGCCATCAAAAACAGGAGGGAAGTTGCAGCCTGGCGGCCAAAGCAAAGAAACTTCGTTTCTGCTCCAACTGCTACTAATGATTTATCATGAACATTAGGGCAAGGCACTTCAGTTAATACTATCAGGACATGCAACTGATTCTTGATGTCCAACCTAAGACACTCCAGAATGAACCATAGATGCATAAACCAGCTGAGAAGGAACTGCAAATTAAGCATGAACCATCAGTAGCAGGCATGTCTGGAAAGTCTGATCTACGTTTATTTGTCTCTCTGTTTTCCCCATGTATAAAAACACTGACCATAAAGCACTTTGAGACAGTTGAAGCACAGTGAAGTTCAAACCCAAGGACTTGTAGAATGAAGTCATTATACTGTCATCCAAAAATCATTTTTTCTGATTGTTTTACAGGCCAAAAATAATCCCTCTTTTTTTGTTCACAGAAGGTCAAACAGACATTCACATTTATGCAAAAAACATACACACTCTTAGTATTTTGATTAAAAAACTTGGCAAGTTTCAGAAACTTTTTCTTTAAAAAGCAGTTTCTACTTTACTATTAATAATGCCCATCCCTGAAAAAGGATAACGAAGTCATTCAGTCTTATTTCAGGTGCTTGCACAGATACAGCAAAAAACATAGCCTGCTCACAATATGTACTAATTGTATTACGGTAGCAAACAAAAAACTCCGTGGTACAAAAGAACCCCATTACAACAGGAACCAGACATGGTAGCAGATACCTGCCAATCCCAAAAGCTTATACTCAAATAGCCAAAAATAGCAGTATCACAGTTTTGCCATTGAGAAGTATCCGCTCCAAATCATTTGAAATGCACTGTTGGGAATACACCATGGGTATCTTCAGGAGATTTAGGAAAAAAAGTTTTCTTTTAAAAATTATTCAAACTGTCTACCTGCACATGCAATTACCTAATTTTGCTCAGCTAGATGTTAATTGTCTATACACAAATAAAGAATGAGGTGACTTTTTTTGTTTACAAAATTCTTGCCTTACCTTTGGGTTAACACCACCAGAAATCTCATCCATAAAATATGCAGAGACATCTGTACAATTCAATAATATGTACAACTTATAAATAAGAGAAAAAATATTATTTCTGATTATCACTTGCAAACACAGTTTCCCTTTAGACCCAAGAAAAATATTACAGAAAATATAAATATAAAATAATTCTATTTGGGAATACAATTATGTATTCTCAAAAAAACCCTCTGATTTAGCTTAATCTTAGCTTTCTTCAGGCAACATTTATTGTACCACATGTGGCATCTTTGTAAAAAAAAAAAAAAAATCTTACAAAACCTAAATCAGTTTCTGTGTGCTTTGAGTTTTACATTTTTCAAAAAGATAAAAAGATTTTATTTTATTCAGCATTTCTTTAAGCACTGGAAATCCAGAAGCAAAAACCCTTTAGTGATCGTTCCAAACATTCAGCATCCCCATTCTCAGTATCATGAAATTAGAGCTCTGGAGTTTGAGAAGCATTGGATAGTCATTTTTTATGCATCTTTTTTGAAGACCTGGTTATTACTCTTCTCCTCAATGAGAGTGAAAGCAATTTTTCCTTTTAAATTTTTCATCCAATGAGAAAAATCATGAAATCTCTCAGTCACAGGAACAAGAACTTCAGGGAAAAGGCAACGTACTTTGAAATGTGCAAGAGCTCTTACCCCTGAAATAAGTGGTAATCCTGAGCAGACAAGGGAGAGAGGCACTTCAACAGCCCATAGAAGGCTCATCCCATTTTAAACCTCGCACTTTGCCATTGCCTCCAAAGTGAAAATGGCTACAGATGGGAATATCAAGCAAGACAACAGCAAAAGGAGCAGCACCATCTTCCTACGCCTCCCAGAAATTGGGGGCAGCTGCCCCTGTAAAGGATTCACCCTCATGCAAGCTTCAGCCAGGACCACAAACCACAGCAGCATTTCAGCAAATTTAAAACAAAAACCACTTGCACTATCTGTAATTATATTTGCTGATCCACCACGACTCTACCAAATACTTAAACATGAATACACTGCAGCAAATCGCATGCATGCTCCCCAGCTTTGCAGAATATGGAGGTGCAGAGGAAGCATTTGCCCATGGTCTGTCATGTCTTGAAGATGTTCAGTGCTGTCCTTGCCAGGGCTTTCAGACTGTGGTGAGCCGTCCTCGTTAGTTTCTCTGTCCTCAGCCCCGGTTTTCCCCATGGAAGACAGTAATGTCACAAACTAACTTTCCACCAGGACGGTGCTGTCTAAAACCAGGGACATTTCCAGCAAGCCTCTCGCTCATAAAAGAGCCACTCCTCCTAGTTCAGGCTGCCCAACACCTCGAGATCTGCCAACCAAAGAAAAAAAGGGGGGCTCTATTTTGTAGAGAGCTGTACAAGCCTAACAGTAGAGTCAGCCATCTCTCCAAACCAGCAGCCAACCTGAAAGCTGCACGGTGATCTTCCGCTGCACCTTTCTGGCTTTCTGAACAGCATATCCTGCCATTCATGTTACAAGCAATGAATGGTAATCCCCCTCCTCAAATTACCCTACTGATTTCAACAGAGCGAGACCAAGAATGTACGTGACCGAGTGTACTTCCAGTTCAGATTTTAGTCATCGCAACTTGACGAGTTTCTTGAGCTCAATTAGTAACAGGCACACATCTAGCAGACATGCTCAAATCCAGAAAAACACAGATGCCTTTTTTCTAAGTTTCTCAACAAAAAAAAAGAAAAATACTTAAAATTATTTACAAACATACTGAAAACTCAGATTAAAGTAGAAGAAAATAGACTTCACCATAAACTCATGCCCTGAACACCGCCGTCTGCAAGCTGGCATGTTACCTGGTTTTGTATTTGCCACTCTACTGGCCTGTTCCATCAGCCATGGGACAGCCCAAGAGGCAAAGTCAAGGAATCACTTTAAGTACTCAAAATGCCAGTACGGGTGACATCAAATGTCCACAGACGCTGAAACAAGACCCCCTCCTCCAAAACGTAGCAAGTATTGTTAAATTCTCCTAATTTTTAAGACTATTAAGTGAAGATCTTTTAATTTAGCATCTGGTTCTGACTTCTTCATGTTTTCCTCCACAACCACAAGAGCTAAAACTTCACTCACCATTGACGTGTTTGCTTATAATGTATGCTTTTCAATTGTCTTTTCCCTTTCCTGCTATTGCCCCTGCATTCTTAAATATTGTGCAAAACAGGAAAATTTTACGCAATGATTTAATAATACATTGTTTTTGGCAGCTTTTCCAGTCTACCATGTTTCCCTCTCTCTTCTTCCTCAACAGCCTGGTGGACTATAGGCTGAAACAGATCAGTTCCCCAATCCAGTTAAAAGACAACAAATCTGCAAAAGGTTCAAACAGAGAAAGCGTTCCCCAGCCACTTCACACAGATTTTCTCAACTTGACCCTGCAAACTGGTAAGCACGTACAAAAGGCAGATTAAAGCAGTATGGCACAGATGCAGAAATTAAGGGCACAGGCCAGGACTACCTAAGACAGCATTTACTGCCCATGACACTGCATCATCAGACTGTGCGAAAAAGTTATTTTACTGAGTGCACATATGTGCACAAGTGCTCTATATGGATTACACATGCTAAGTACCAATATTCTTCAAACACGGGATTGTTTATGGAATTAAGCACTACACATCTACAAACACATGCAGATACAGAACAAAACCGATGCAACTAGTACTGCTCAAAACACTAATAAGCAAGCCACAATCTAATTACTTCTAAAGACTCCAAAAGGCTTGAACTGTTTGAGGTAGCTCTCTTCTTTCATAAATCCTATGTGTGGAGATGAGCAAAACCCTGTTAGTCCAGCCATGCCTATTAACATAGAAGGAAATTAGATAAGCCTTTTTATTGTATCACGGTAAAACTCACCTGTTATTTAGGAACTTCAAAAGTACGAACAAATTATATGCAATAAATTAAACAGTTCCAAATGAATGTACTCTCTATGTACTGAACCTTTTTTCTCCAAAAACATCCCTCAGTGTACATAATCCTGCCAACAATTTTGGTTGGGACCAAGGCTTCAGCCTCTGTTCTCCCACTCTTGCTAACAATGCATACCTAAGCTTGCAAACTGGAACATCAATGCAGATGGGACTCTCAACTTAGCCTTCCACCTCTGAATAATTAAGTGTCCTTTTTGTGTTCCACAGAATCATAGAATCATAAAATGGTTTGGGTCGGAAGGGACCTTTAAGGATCATCTAGTCCACCCCCCTTGCCATGGGCAGGGACATCTTTCACTAGATAAGCTTGCTCAGTCCAACCTGACCTTGAACACTTCCAATGACGGGGCATCCACAGCTTCTCTGAGCAGTACATTTTTTCCTAGAAGGACCATCTAGCAGACTCTTCCCATCACTAGTTACAATGTTCTACTGAAAAAAAAAAAAAAAATCTCACAACTCCAGGAAGGTCCAAGCCCGTGAGAGATGCTGAGCTCCTCCAGTCCCTGCTCTGATGCAGGATCAAGTCCCCACTGAAGACCAGCATCAACTTAGAAGCTTCCTCCAGGGGACTATTACCACCACGTAGTGGCTAGCACCACTAGCCATCTTTACACCCCAGCCAAAATGAAAAATGAGGCAGAAGTATTTCTGAGTATCCCTTTTATTTATGCTCTTGAACATGTAAAATTTACTGGCTGGGTGTTAGCACTAACAGCCTTAAGAGTTCTCACTCTATCAATGAATATAGCTTCTGTTTTCATATTTTATATAAGCTCTGTGACATATAAACACGGACCTTAACACTATTGACTCATAAATACGCTTTTTAACTGCTGTAGGAGCTATATATTCAAAGGTATGTTTGATAGGCATTAAACAACTTTAAAGAAATATCTTTTTAGGTTTTCTTATGCCGAGCTACAAAATAATGTAGCAACAAAATAAGTTTGTCACAACAGAGATATACTCTGTTAAATCACCCGTTTTCTGAAAAATTTGGGTCTCATTAATGCAGGTGCATGCCTTCACTTCTGAAACAGAATCTCAATTTCAACCATGTAGATAACATGGAGCAATTTGCTCTCAGTTTGACGAGAATCCTAAATTATCATGCATTGCATGCAAATTATGAGATTCAATGCTCTTTCTGATGCACCTGAAGAAAATACCTAATAAATAACAACAGGGTAACCCAGAATAGGCAAACACATGTACACTCAAAACCTGTACGTACCACTTCTTGTCAAATTAAAACAATCATTTGCAATAGTAAACAATGAGAAATATTGAATTTAAGTAGTAATCTACCATTCTATTATCACAATGGATCAAAAAAATGATCTTAAATTGCTCTGTTATTTATGTGTTCATACTTATTCATACACACAATGACAGCAGGCCCATCAAGCTAGTTTTAAGTCATATTCGTAGAGCCCCATCAATAGCACAGGACTTAAGGACAGCACTTGGTTTACCAAACAGACCATTCACTTTACCTTTTTATTATTACAGCTAATTCATAACCATTCTATTTGGAATTTGGATAATGCTATAATACTCCTTTTCCAGGAAAGCTTTAAAAAAAATTCTTCTTGTGAGATTGTTTTGAAACTTCTGAGCTCTGCATAATACTTCCCACTTGAGCTAATTGTTTTTCAAGGGAAATTTAATTTTTAAAAGTGTGTTTTTCTAACTAATGGGAACCTGTGCTAAAGTAAACAATGAGTCTGGCTTGATAGGAATTTTTGCTCCATCTTTACCAAAAGAAGGAAGGAAAGGCATGTAATAGCACGCTGAAAATGCTACTTGCAGTAGCAGAATTGTTGAATTTTATAAGAAACAATTAGAAGACAATTTTCTACTCCGTTTCTCCTATTTGAAACAGATAATCCTGCCCTGCCTCATTTAGGATTAATTGGGTATGTTCTTGTCTCTAGAAGAAAATATAAATGCAGTTCCCTAATTCACTGACATTCTTGTTTCAAATATATTTCTGATTAGCTAACTTGTTAGTAAATTATTCTCACACATCACTTTTGTACAGGAAAAAGTTTAAAAGACACTCAGATCTTTCCAGGACTGTCACCGGCTTTGAATATAACATTACATTACACTCAACTTACCTGCCAAGGCGAAACCAAGAAATGTGAAATGGGCACGAAAAGCCAAAGTTTCCAATCTCCTTGAGGAATATTAATGAGTAACTTCATGGCTTCAATTATGTATTATCTTCCCAGATGGGAATTAGAGAGGTCATCCCTAGCCAGCAGAAGTGAATCATTTATTTATTCTTTCCTTGTCTGCTGCACATACATATGTATCACAAGACTTTCTTGCAACCCAGTACTTTAAAACTCACTGTCCTAAACATCTACTCCCAACTGGTGCAAGAAAAAGAATGAACGAGAAAAGCAGGGCAGAGACATGAAAGGGACAAGGCAGAAGGATATTAAAGGCATCAAAGTTCAGTTATGACGGCTATCTTTAAACTACTGAAAATTAAATTTTAACATTTCTGCTGAGGAGAGCCCCAGGTTTATTCTTCACCAAAAAAAAAAAAAAAAAAAAAAATCACACAAGGAATATTAAATTGGATTTTATTTTATTTGTTTCTTTGTTTGTACTATCACTGCCCTTCAAGCTGTGCAAGGACAGATCTCACTGGAAAAAAAATTAGTAAGAGCACTACATTTGAGTTTGGTAGGTGTTTATAAAATAAACATTATTCCTCCCTTGGGGGAGAAAGTCAGATTCATCCCCAGGCAATCAGTTGTCTGGCAAACTAAGTTTGTAAGTATCAAAATTTCCTACTGGAACTTTAGCATTTACATTAAGAAAAAAAAAAAAAACAAAAAAAAAACCACAAAACAGTTAGAGATCTGTATTTACTTTCACTAAAAAAACCTTAATCAGAATGAAAGCCTGGACAAGATGCGAGTGAAACTATAATGGTGAAGCTGTATTGTATTTGACAGATTCTTTGAGAAATGAGAAATATGAAGCAAACAATGGAAACAACACATGCATCAGATAAAGTCCCAACACCTACAGTTATGGAACTCTCCACTCCACAAGCTAATACCTTTCCATTTGTTAACTGAGCATATATACCAATTCAGAATACAATTACTCTTCTTTTTTGATGAACATGGACTTATTTTAATCGAAACAATCATTTGTGATAACGTCAGAAAAAGCACTTTGTAGAGAACATTATTTTTTTCCTCCCTAAATTTTGCTAAAATAAGGTGGCCTAACACTTGTTTCCTGCATAGTGCTTCTGCTACGGAAAGCTATCTTGTCAGCACAAAACATGTAACTGCCTAATTAAACAATGGAAGTAGTTACTTCTTGCAAAAAGCTGTAGGTAGGGTCTCATTATTCAGACTTGCATGTGGGCACATACAGTGTCTACCCGTGGAGAAAACTGCAGATGAATACTCCATACACAAACTAATGCTAACTGCTATACTGCAGCCCAGGCATTGACAAGTAAGAGCTTGTAGGGAGAAGACTTGAATTCAAATGTATGTCTCAAGTGACAATAAAAAGGATAGAAATTACCTAGAATCAACAAATAACTTACCCACTGTACTCGGGGACATAATTCGCTGAATCTGGATTTAGCTGTCATTACAACTTTTGCTTTCAAATGCAAAACATAGTGATGTTATTTTCCTGTTCTATTTTACTCATGTTATATAGAATGCAGTAAAACTCGTCATGCCAGAGGATTTGCAAAGGGATGATGTGAAGATTAATTAGTGGCTGCTCATAAAGCCCCCTGCCTGTGGAAAGCCCTATCTGTAAAAATGACCTTGTTATCAAAGTTGTTGAGTGCTGCCAATGCTCACCTTCAATGGACTGTATGGATAATTTTCTACAGCTCCTGAAAACCAAATTAGTTGCATTTAAATACCTACCTACAGTTTCAGGAGGTTTTGGCATTATGCCTGTACCCTACTTCCATAGGGGGTGGGGGTTAAACTACCATGTATTTTGCTTAAATCACATCTTTTCAGCTAAAAAAAAAAAAAAAGTAAAACCTAGGTGTCATAGAACCAATGCCTGAAAGACATCTGCCAAACGTACCCATACAGTCAAGCAACAAGTGAACGCGGATCTTATCCTAGTGCCATAATTACTCCCTGAAAACCAAAGACACTACCTGAAATAATAAAGCACAGATATTTCTGCGAACAACGGTATTTATTTTCTGAGTTAGTGCTGGGAAAAAACGATAAGGCGCAAGACCAATCACGAAGAGCACTGCTTAACAAAATGGAACCTGCAAGGGTACGTACAATACTTTAGTATCTTCTTGCTATTTATATACATAAAATAATTAGGAATGAGAACACCTCAACATTAATTAAAGCATGACCCCATAGGACTTCAGGAATTTTTTCAGAGACAGTTTCTTTGGTGACAGATTTGCCAGCAAGCAGAGTTGGACATGTCCTGTACAAATACAACTTCATGCATAGTATTGCCACACTGCAGAGATAAACGTCTGAAGCTGATCATGCCTCTCTCTACCAGTATCCTTCTCCTCTGCTCAGAAATAATCGGCTATGGATACTGCCAGGAAAATGCCTCATCTCCACTGATACTCAACTTCCCCTCTAGGCTGATGGTATCTTAATAAAATGAAGAACTGCAAAAACTCCTTGTGCTCTTGTCTTTCGGGGGTTTTCTCCAGCAATGCTCGACTGAGCCTTCCTTCTCCCTTTACACAGCAGTTCTATCAAAGAAAGAAAAATACTCCCTTGGAAACATCCTCGACAGCCCGGTGGAAATAGTAAGCAGAGATGTCATTGTGGCACAAAAAAGAACTCCGTGAGAACAGGCAGCTGGCCTACCTGAAGGTTAAAGTAGCTCCCACTGAAAACCTGCTTTGAATACCCCACAGCAGAGCATGATGCAGGAGAGACATTTACACACAGTGTCTCTGCGTCTCAAAGTGTGAAAAAAATCCAACCTCTGAGCACAGCACAGACTGGGTGAAACCCATTTAAATACATCATTAACAGAAATCTACACAAAAGCCAATCCACTCTCTCGGATCACCAGTGTCCTACAGGAAGATCAGAATGAAGCCATTGAGAAAACTGAGATGCTTAGATATAAATCAAAAAAGGACACGATCGAAGTACTGAATGATTAAAAATCAGTGTAAAGCATGTTTTGTGAGCTGTGTTAATCACAATTAGACAAAATTTGGGTGTAGTCACATCACATACTGTACAAATGGTCAAATAATACTGGCCATGCAATTTTAAGTTGTACATGTAAATATAAATCGTATTTTTAAATGACTCCATACGTCTGTTCTACATCTTTTGTACTGTTGATACACCACCTTGCATTTTTGTCTCGCATCATTTTCCATTAGGATGAAAACCCTGAAGGAATCTCCATATTTTACGACCCCACTGCCTGTGTCTGGGCAGGGTATGTGACCGCCAAATCAGAGCCCCAAAACCAGGCCTAAAACAAAGCCTAGCAAAGACCATGCAAACCCCGAGCCTTCGCTCTCGAACTGAAAGCATCCTCCACCTCCCTCACCTCCAACTTGGCCAACGTGCCAGCAGGTATCTGCCGACGTTGGTTTCGGGTAGAAATGGCTCAGTGTGGCGATTTCATATCAGTGTCATGTTGAGAAGGGAAGAATAAAAAACAAATTTTTAAAGGGAAAAAAAGGCCAAAAAAGCAATAATAATAATAGTAGTAATAATAAGTAATATATAGTAATAATAATAGTAATGATGGAGGAGGATAGGCTTGCTCGGAAAAAAACATCGAAACTGCGAAAATTAAA
>NW_010561216.1:0-6006 GCF_000687285.1 Phaethon lepturus | reverse complement strand
CCTGCCCGGCCCCGCCGGGGCTTGCTACCGCGTTCGGCTTTCGCTGCGGAGCCCGTCGCCGGGGCGGGCAGGGACCCAACCGCTGCCGCCCGCTTCTCCCAGGCGTGTAGATGGTGCCGGTGAAATCGCTCGTGGTTCGCACCGGCGCGAAGGGGGGGGGTATGGAGGGGGAGCGAAAGGTGGGCGCGTGTCTTATGGTGACCCGACGGCAGCCCTGATTCCAGTCCAGCGGGTTGCTGGAAGGGGCACCACCACGTACCGCCTCCCTCCACAGGCTCTTCTTTCGGCAGTCCTATACGGCTCCGCTGATCCTCCAGACCTCGCCTCAGGTGTCTCTGCCTCCAGCAGGGTAGGGGCTTTCCAAAGAAAACAGGATCCAGCTTCTCCACGCGGCTGCTTTTAGCATTTGAAGAAACCTTCTTCTCCGGCAGCAAGTGTACTAATCTCTATGGGAGATAAGTCAATTACAGCAAATTGAGCTATTTCATTTCTGGCTGCAAATGGCTTTCAGTTACACAAGTAGACACATTAATCTAATAACTAATGATCATATATTTTACTAATCATACCACGCTGCGTGAGGTACTATATCTAATTATATTTAAGATTAAGACATCTCTATATGTGTATTTTTGCTGGTTGCCAGGCTGGTGCAGATAGATGAAAACGGGAAAAGAAAGCAGGAATATTAAAAAAAAAAACCCTGTAAGAAACAGGAGGTCCCTTTGAAAGACGGAAAGATACAATTCAAAGAGGATTGGCTGGGCTTGCCTCCAGAACAGAACAGAAAAAGATAGGAAAGAAAACCTGCAATAAAATATTCTACGGTATTGGTTTTTTTTTTGGATGTAAGGGTTGAATCCAGAGACTTGTTGCTCACGGCTTTGGTGTAAAAAAAATAAATGAAACGGCTTCTGCTGTTCTCATCTTCCTAATCTGGCCTTTGAGGCTACGGACTTGGGAGCTGCAACGCTGATGAAATGCAACTGAGATGTTTCCCCCAGCGTGGACTCGCAGAAGACCCCGCTGCTGCCAGGTGCTGGGCTTTCCAAAGAGCTCTCAAAGCAGATCATCCAGAAGAAGCTTTAATGCCCAACCCAGCAAACCTGACCTGCAGGGCGCAGTCTCCTTCCACGGGGCCAAGGACTTTGTTCCATGTGAGGAAGCTTGGGTTGCCACCGCGCACACGTGTGAGTCCGTGGGTTACTTAAGCGAGACTGCACAGAAAGGAGTACACTCATGCGACGCTTGTGGGGTTGAAGCCTCTGAGAAAGGGCTCATAAAAAAGAAGTTTGCCTGTATTTGAAGCCCTGATGTTCTGCTGTGAATGCCACCCTGTTCTGCTGCCCACAGCACCGGCTGGGCACACTCCAGTTCCTCATTAGAGGGGGATGGACCATCTCCTGTGGCCGGGTGCCGGCTGGTGCCTCCAGGATGGGGCAGAGGAGTGTGACCACAAGGAGCTCATGCATCATGTTGCTCCACCCAAGGGATTTCTTCCACTTTTCCTCCAGGAGGGCACAGCTCCTTGCTTTATGTTCAAAACAGTGAAGGCTGGCAGCGGCGAGGTGCCCTGTGCTTAGATTGGGGTATTTCATTTTCCAGGCTCAAGGAAGCCGCCGAGAAGCCGCGAGATAGCTATCGACATAAGTACCTGAAGCAGGATCTTTGATGCAATCTCTTAACGCTTATCCTGAAGGATATTAGTATGTGCTAAGATGACTCCCTGAGCTTGCCTGGGCTGTTGGTCAATACGATAACGTGTCCTAAATGCAGTTATGCAATCACCGGTTATTCTCTTTGGTAAATATTTTTATTCATGTGGGTATTTTTTGCATGAGTCTAACAGCAATCCATCATATGTGAAGGTCTCGTGGCAGCTGCTGTTAAAATCAATATGTGTTAGGATGCCAGAAAACTGAGCTCATTTTTCTCATCTTTGACATCGTAACTAAAGATCATAATGAGAGATAATGATAATGACGCAAGGCAATGGTTAGAGATACTCTGTTAAAGGAAGGAAAGGAATCAGGCAAGCAAGAAAAGAAAGGGTGGTAAAATAACATAAAAGGACCTTACTCTTTCCCTGGGGGAAAAGTGGAGTTAATTGCTAGGGAGGCATGTATAGAAATCACAATTAATGTACCCTTCCTCCACCCTCGCCCTATCATTCTCACACAGATTTCATACACCAGCGTTACAGTCGTGCATCTCTGCCGCACCCGTTGCCAAAGCCAGAGCCTGGGCCTTCAAACCCCAGTCTGATCAAACAGCTTTGCAGATGTGGTTGGTCCAACAGGCCACCTCTTTATTGGGAGGGGAAAGCCCATCCCTGGTTAGCGGCGGTCGATGTGGAACGTGCTCAGCTACAAGGTGTTACGAGGCCAGGTTTCGTGGGGCTGTTCCCAGGGATGGATCTTCGTGCCATAACCAACTTATTCTGCAGCATATTTGCATGGAAAACAACACTCGGAAGGAAGTATTCCTTATTTTCTATCACGTATAGATATGCGCATGCACGTACGATTGCACGTGTATATCATATATTGGCACCTGGGGTCATACACACAGAGATACTGTGTGTGCATACAACACTGTATGCAAAGCTAGAAACACGTCAGGGCTCAAATAGAATCATAGAATCATCAAATCATGGAATAAATAAAGTAGCGTGTGAACGATGAATGGATAGGAAAGGATTTGGGGGGACTGAGAGTATTTGTCTATTAAAGTGTAAGTGGCTTTCAGTCTTCACTCGAGCAAAGCTACCACACTGCACAGAGGTCAAACAACTTGTAATATAATGAACATAACCCAGTAGAGCACAGCATATGTATATAACCCCCCCAAACTATCCCCATGGACATGCTAGCCATTACATACATGCATCTCTACATATACATAAATACATGCATGCACTCACATATGCCTGTAAGGGATTGTTTTTGTGGGAAGAATTCTACCTGTGGAGGTAGCAAATTAGCTACCTCTTAGGAACAAATTAGCAAAACCACATGAGGGTATATGTTTTCATACATCATCTTTCTGTCCAAATATACCGTACGTGTGTACATTGGCATGTCTATGAAGAACACTGGGAATCTTCAGAGTGGTGTAAAATCTGAATAATCAAAAAATATATGCATTTGTTAAACAGCAGGTATGGAAACGAGAGACACGCGTAGCCCTGCCACTGAAATCCTGACGCCAAGTTTAAGGTAAGTCCTTCCGTGCAGCGGAAAGCTCACGATCCTTTATAGCATCAACGTGGCAGTCTTAAGCCCCCAACTCCATTGCCAGAAAAACAAGCTCTGTGCTGTTACGAGCACGCTCCTCCTGCTCTGATTGCCTCCCCGAAAGCAAAGCCGCGGTGGAAGCCCCATCCCGGGAGGCGGCTGGCACGTTCGGATGACAGGAGGAGACTGATCCTCCCCGTGCCGGTGCCTTAGGCGGGCGTTCTTTGTCGTTCGGTTCCACTAATCACACCGTGGCTCTGACATCCCTCCCAATATTTAACTTTCCTGGGACCTCTGGTAGTTTATTAGCATTTTCCGGCTACAGGTACTGGTGTTTCTGCCTTCAATTACGCGGCCACTTTTTGCTGCGGGAGAATTCCCTGCCCCGGGCTAAGCGATGACTGCGGTGATAGGAATAATCATTTGTGGGTGATATTTCAGCAACGCGCAGAGGGAAGTGGAAGACGATCTGTGACAAACAAAATGGATAGTATCAAAAATCAATTCCACTCATGCTATAGGAATGAGCAAAGGAAAGAAAAAAAGGCAATTCAACAGCTTTTAGAGGGGGGAGGGCTCGAAGGGAGGAAAGCAACCTGCTTAAAAGAAATATTCACTTCGTTGTGGTACAAAGCAACTTGCCACTTGAAAAATTTTGATTTTTGGTCTGGATTCACATGTGTCTATGAATATTTTTTAACATCAGTTTTGATGCTAATCCAGGGAAATCCAGGCAGTGCCACATCTTGGGTCCAAAGCTGCTTCCTTGACCTCAGCCAGACTCTCTCCCAAGGCAGCAGGTCCTTGTTCATGTATGCGTGTAGTTGTGTGGTGTGTACACACGTATGGTTGCACGTCTAAATGTGTACCTATGTACACACCTATGTGTGTGTTTCTTTTCCTTAGCACTATGGTGCCTAGGCAGTACAGGGTCTGTGGGCTATTTAAACTCTTTTAGGTCTTGATATAATGCAAAGAAGACTTGACCTAAAGCCCTGGTCAAAAGAGCAAACCAATGCCTCTCACACCTATCAAGAGCAATTGGGTTTTTTCTTTACTTGAGGTGTTTGCTTTGGCTATAAAAGCAGTTGCCTTGTGCAGACTTGTGCCTGTAATAAGAGCGGGAATGTTGAAATTACTCCAACGTTTGGAAGGCTGAGCATTGTCATGAATTTCACCAAAGCACCTTCCATCATAATTTGAAACAGTTCCTTTATGTAGGAGCAGAATATCCATGGCTGGGAAGGGAAAACGAGAGCAAACATGCAAGCAGAAGAGAGGGAAATGAAAACAGAGACAAGCTCTCTCCTTACCCTGGCACTCTCTCCCCCTGCCAAGTCTCAAACCACGGAAATTAATAAAGGCTAAAACCCAGAAGCCCCAAATCCTACATTAACAGAAGTTTTTACCCTGAAAAAATAACTTTGGGAGAGGACAGGTTGTTGGTTAGGGACTTAATTATTGCTGCAGAGTCTGTCTGAAGGCACGTGGAGGTGTAGAAGGAGACATACCGTTCCCACTGCTGGCACGTAGGAAGAATTTGCTCCGTCAGTTGCAGCACCAGCTCCTGCCAAAACGCTCACAACCACCAACAGCTCTTTCCCTCCTCTGCTTCTGAAAGGAGGCCATTTCAGATATTCACTGCTCTGATAATTAGAAACCTTCTTCTAATTTGCAGACTCAATTTATTCATGGCTAGTTTAGACCCATTTGCACTTCAATAGCCCACTCCCAGAGGGAGGAGAGGGTTATGGGGCTGTAGATGGAGGTGATGGATTTGACCCAGAGAAGAATCGGGTTCCTACAGCCTCTGTGAGAGTCCCCAGTGACTGGGTTTAGCAATGGGCATTTGCTGTCAATGAGTGGGGCTGAAACATTACCAGGATCAGGCCTACGGGTGATGAATTCAGAGCTGGTCATCACCTCAGATTAAATATTTGGTGGTTCCAAAACAGCTTTTACTTTGAGCTAAGAAATTGTCCCTTCCTTTCCCTCAATGTCTTTCATTTTTTTAAGAAGCTGGAAGACAGGAAAATAACATATTTTAGTTTATTTTTCCTCAATTAATTTTTTTTTAAATTGTAATTTTCTATCCTTTGTTCAGTGCTAAAAGAGAGAGAAGAAAAGAGGACAAGAAATGATGACTAAGCCATTTTAGCTCTGTAGAAACCTGCAGAAATGAGTTTAGATTTCAAACACCGATTCTTAAATATTTTCCATTTTTCCCACACAGGTCCCTGGAGGAAAATCATGGCACAGTACATCTTGTTGATCCTCCTGAGTACCCTGCACCGAACAGAGGGTATGGGAAACATGGTCCTGCCTGAGCAGCTATCGAAAGTTAGGACAGAGAGAGGGTTCATGGAGGGTCTGTAGTTGATGAGAACAGAACTAAACTGTTGGCTTTTGAAGCGCTGAGCTGACTGCAGTGTATCTCCCCCATCCTAAGGAAATGAAAACTTTCAAAATGGATGGGTAGTGATAATGGAAATACCACTATCTCTTACTCAGAGCATTTTCTAGTCAATGTAAAAATCCTCTCTGGAAAAAGTCATCCTTTCCGTTCCCTCTGATAGGCCTGGAAAGGGATGTGCAGCATGAGAAAACCTCAGGCAGATCATCCATTTTGCTGCAAACTCAGGCTGGGGCAGGATGGGGCTCTGCAGCGTCTGTCCCCCCACATTGCTCCAGTGTCAACCCACCTCAGCATCCTCCCACCTTGCTCTAGCATCCCTGCACATTACAGAATCACGGAATCACAGAATCACTA
>NW_010561215.1:19468-47818 GCF_000687285.1 Phaethon lepturus | reverse complement strand
GGAGACTGAGGGGAGACCTCATCGCTGTCTATAATTACCTGAAAGGAAGTTGTGGTGAGGTGGGTGTTGGTTTCACCTCCCAAGTAACTAGCGATTCAAGAAGAGGAAATGTCCTCAAGTTGTGCCAGGGAAGGTTTAGACTGGATATTAGGAAAAATGTCTTTAGTGAGAGAGTGGTCAGGCACTGGAACAGGTTGCCCAGGGAGGTGGTGGCATCACCATCACTGGAAGTATTCAAAAAATATGTGGACATGGCACTTCAGGACATGGTTTAGTGGGTGTGGTGGTGGTGGGTTGATGGTTGGATTTGATGATCTTAAAGGTCTCTTCCAACCTTAATGATTCTGTTAACTGTCGGTCCCTTCCACTTCAAGAAACCAAGCAATATCCCACAAACATTTCTTTTAATCAACTTAGCAGTTGCATTATTTCATGCGCTTTTGACAGAAGTGTTTGACTTTTCTGTCCAGACCTTCCTCCCTTATCACCTGAAGACACCGAGGGATAAGAGGAAGTAGCTAGCACTGTTATCACTGGAAGGGGGGGTATATGTTGTTTTATGCATCCTGGTTTCGGGGATTGAGTTTATTTTCATCCTGAATCCAAACTATAGCCTCAGACTAGCGTCTATATATAAAGAAAATTATGTTGATAGCATACTGATGTTTGCAGTTGTTGCTAAGCAGTCAAGGACTGTTCAGCTTTTCATGCTGCCCTGACAGTGAGCAGGCTGGGGGTGCACAAGAAGCTGAGAGGGGGCACAGCCAGGACAGCAGACCCAGTCTGGCCAAAGGGATGTTCCATACCATATGATGTCATGTTCACCATAGAAAGCTGGGGGGGGAAGGAGGAAGGGGAGGCGGACATTTGGAGTTACAGTGTTTGTCTTCCCAAGTAACGGTTACATGTGATGGAGCCCTGCTTTCCTGGAGATGGCTGAACACCTGCCTGCCACTGGGGAAGTGGTGAATGAATTCCTTGTGTGTGCAGCTTTTGTTTTACGTGTTAAACTGTCTTTATCTCAACCCATGAGTTTTCTCACTTTTACTCTTCCAATTCTCTGCCCCACCCCACTGGGAAGGAGTGAGTGAGTGGTTGTGTGGAGCTTAGTTGCCAGCTGGGGTTAACACTGTGATAGAGAAGCAGCAGCATGGACACCTCTGCTTGTTAAAAACTCCATTCTCTGCCTCTGTCTTGCAGGACCTCTGAGGCAGGTATGGCCCTCAAGAGCTGCTGCTTGCAAATGACTATTTTGCAGTGCTAGAAAATGAAGGACAAAAGGGGTCTGTCTTTAAATATGGAAAACACAAACCGCAGGTCCCCCACCTCTGTACAGTGATGGTATCACACCCTGGCTGGGGATTACAATGTCTGTGGTGGTCTCTCAGGGTAAGGAGTTGCTGTGTTTTTCTCACGAGGATCATGGTTAGGAGCCCAGCAAAGCTTATGAGGTTATAAAAGGTGTATAGTATGACAATGGACCTGTAAAGATGTCTGTGGACTGGGGCAAAAACCTGAAGCAACTGCTTCCACAGTCACCATAGGGAAATAACACTGCTCGCATTCTTGTTGTCACACAGTGGTGTGGTGCCTGGCAAGCCAGCTGATGCATATCCACGTGCCTCTTCGGGCACCAGGCACTGAGTACAGTTGCCTGTTTGTTTCATCAGTTTGTTCTCCTGCATTTTGCAAACCATTTTGCAGACTGACACACTCTACCCACTCTGTGCTGAGAAAAGCCATTTCGGTTGGTTTTCATGTAAGCAGCTTTCTGGTTCTGTGTAGTCTGTTTATTTTAGTGAAGATAGGCTGCTGCAGGGATGGTTAGCATTGTAACATGGATGCTGCGAATGGGGCTTGGAGTTTTTGTGCTGCTTTCAAAAGCTTCCCTTCACCTTTTGTGCCGATTTCTGACGTTTGCATCCAAGCACCCTGTTCCATCTCTTCTTCCACATACAGCTTTGCAAAGGTGGTTATTGAAACTATGCTGTGATGGTCGCTTATACTGAAAGCTTCTCTTTCTTACAAGGTGTATCTCCTGTGCTGTGACAGTTAAACATATGTGAAGGTATTGCAGTTTGCTAGCATTCTATTTATGTACCTTAGGTTATAGTGTGTATGTGTGGTTTTTCAATATATATAATCAATTAATCACACACAACATATATATAGCAAATATAGTACATTAGGTTTTAGCATATGTGTATAGTATGTATGTGCATATATATTATGTGTATATATATTATGTATAGTACTGTACTGCTGTTTGTTTATATTGTCTATACTAATCTAGTACTATATGTATGTGTATAGAATATATGAGCATATATAAAAAATAATGTACTATATTTATACTACATTTCCTCTGATCAGCTTCTTAACTGTTCTCCCAGTCCATATTTTGTCCTGTTGTGGACAAATGTTTGTAGGTGTAGTCATGTAAATGAGAGTAATTGTTTAACAAAAGCAGGCAGAGTCCACATCTTTGACATGCTCTGAAAAGATCTAGCAGCATCTTCTGGTTCTAGTCCTAGAAGTTTCTTGGCTGCAACAACAAACTGGTCTAGCATGTGTCCAGCTAACCCTCAGCTTCAGGCTTTGTTACATCAAAAGACCTTTCCTTTCAGCAGAGGCAAAGTAGTCTGTGAGGGTTAACATCTTAAAAATAAACCACAGTTTTTTCTCTGGGGTTTTTGGGGGGTGTTTTTCTGCTGCTTTTTGTCTTTTCTGTTGTGGTGTTTTGGGGTTTTTTTTGTGGAGTTGAAGCTGTACCTTGCAATCATGTAATTGACTGTCGGTATCAAACTTCCAGGTATGTGAGTCCTTGACAGGTACCCTGGACAGCAGAGTGATGTGTGGAGGGAGAGGGTAGCTCTGCCCCACAGGCACTGACACTTGGGGCTTTGCCGGAGCCTGCTGTGCCAGGCCCCATTCCTGACTCTTACCAATGCTGGAAACTGCAGCAAGCAGCAGCCAGCCTGCGAGCATGAGGTGGGGTGTTATCTCCTGCAGCTGCCTTATTCTGCCTCTTGCAGCAGGGGGGGCACTGAGAGTTATAGCAATATTTAGAGTGAGACAATTTGTTAAAGCTTGCAACCTCTAGTGTGCTCTTCTAGGGGACTTAACTGTGGCTACCTCAGTTAATTATGGTAAGAAATCACTATTACCAAAACAATGTTTAATTAAAAAAATTTATTCCACACTTCTATACAAATATCCACAGGTAATTTCTAATCATGGAATGATGTAGCATTGCTAGCTGGTATAAAAAAAGTTTGAGATAACATGTGACATGTGATCGCAAAGTGACATGACTTATTTTTCAAGAACTTTCAGTTTAACACTGCTAAGACATTCGTGTTCTTGGGTGAGGCCACAATCTACTTTTAAATCCAAGGCTATTTCTTTATCAAGCTGCTTAGCCCCTGATTAGCCTGGCTTCTGATGCTGCTGAGCCTTTCAGCAAATAAGCTAGAATTTTAAAAGCTCCAAAACCGGGTAACAGTTAAATACATGTGTAAGTGTTCATAAAATCAGGGTCACAACATGCTGAGAGGAAGAAAAGTCTATTAAATTAATGCACTTTCTATAATGACTACTTTTTAGGAGACCACACCTTCCAAGAAGGTATATTCAAAACTAGTAGTAAAAATAAGACACTTGACAGCTGCCCTCCTAGCAGGTTTTTACCCTACAAGGGGAAAAAGTACCAAGAGGTCTTTTGCATAGTTCAAATTACTAGCAATTAACATACATACTTTTTGAGCAGAATTTTGGTTCACATGGAATAAACAATTGTGAACTGCGTCTTCGTTCCTAAATAGTACCAATGCTTTAGAACATGGGTAAAAAAGTAAACTCTTTAAATAGTTTTATCAGTCATGTTACAGTAACTAGATTACTGATAAACACAACATTGTGGTTCTGCTTTTATCAACATTCAGGTATTCATGATGCTTCAGTAGTCTCAACATGGATCAGCTCAGATCCCCAGTTTACAGTTAAGGTAAATTAGGCATTTATAGCCCCCTTCAAGTGCTGTGTAACAGTTGCAGTAGTCAATGCCTTTTGCCAACAGGAAGTCCTGAGGAAGCTGGAAATCTGTTTCCAGAGAACCTCTCACTCTCTTGCAGTAAGTATAAAACTGTATCTAAAAACCCTACTTCTGCCTGGTGTCCAAATCATTACACAGGCTGAAGTAATATACAAATCATGTTACAGGACCTAATAATTCCTATTACATGAAGTTAGAAGTATCAGGAAAAAAAAGCTCCTGTACATGTCACTGGAACAAATATTTACATTTTTAGAAAGCACTGGCACCTTCAGTGACTTACTAAAATGCAGTGAAAGCCTCAGGTCTCATAATCTGAAGTTCAAAAACACAGTGAATTTGAGAGTTCAGTTAAATCTTTGGCCTAACAGTTAGTCAAAGATGATGATTTATAACAAAAATAAATACAAAAAATGACTAAAAAATATATATATACAAAAAGTACATCCAATATTCAAGCCTCTGTTTAAAAAAAAAACCTGTGTATATTTGTTGTGAGCAAGAATCACATGATCTGATCTTAAAAATAAAAAATTCAAGCAATATGACCTATTGCACATGTAATTTAAGATGATGCCTTTTTGTTAAGCCCTAACTACTGCAGCAGGCAAAGTTTATGACTAATGTAGACTTGCAGGTCTTCAGATTATACTTGAACAAAGTGTATTAAGGCCACTGTGTGTTTATAATGGACTATGCATTGAGGGAGGGATGGGGAACCCGCCTTGACCTTTACCATGCGTTCCTTGCATGCCGAGGAAGAAGGTTAGGATCACAGGAAAAGGTCTGCTGTAGTGGTTTTGCAGAAAAGCCCACGAATCAACACAGTATCTTCTAAAGTGTGAGTTAGATTTGAAGGGGGAAAGAGGCAGCCTGGAAATTAAATAATGCAAATAAAGTCTGTTGAAGCAATTTTAACTGTGCAAACAAAAGCCTCAATATAAGTAGTTATATCTACAATCAAATGGTGAATGTCCATAGTGTTCATAGGTCTAACGCCATCAGGATTCCATTATCGAAAACCTTAACCTCTATCTGAACTTTGTGGATTAAAAGAATTTTTCCCTAAGAATAACTTTCATTTTCATTCCATTTTGTGAACCACTGTTTTGTCTCAAGGTCTTTGCATTTCCCATCTTTGATCTGTCGCTCTTCTTTTCGAATTCTTACAGCATGATACCGGGGGACACTGTCTTCGTACCTAGAACGCTGGAAGAACCCACACTGGGGCAGAGAAGAAAAAGAACAGTTTAGGTTTAAGTTTCTTCCAAAATACTACAACTATAGAGGCAGTAAATTCTTCCTTTGCAGAGATATACAGGTAAGAAAATTGAAAACAAAAATATGTACGCCAAAAACGTAGCATACATAGCTGTGAAAATGGGAGTCAGCAGGTCTATGTTAGCTGTTTCAGCAGCAGTTGCAAACATGGCACAGTCTTGACAATCTGGTAATCTAATAACCTTAACAATATTCCCTCCATTAACTTTATAAATTTTCTTTACAATGGTCTTTTAAGTCTTCTTATAAAGCTATTCCTTCAGATAATGAGATAATTTAATGCCGCACAAAGAAGTAGATACAGTTCAGGAAAGCTGGCTTCTCCTGAATCAAAAGCAGGTTATGTACTGCAGCATCTTCCTGTATGGTGACATGATTTACCTTTAAAAACCTCCAGGAAGCTTTCCAGGGCCTTCAAGAACAGTTACACTAGGGCCTTGTTTTATAAAGCACCATCTCCACTAGAGGCACCTGAACTAACTGCACAATATGCAGTACAAGCATGTCAGTCTTGCTTAGCTTGCCATAGGATAAAAACTAGACATAACTTGAAAGTTTTGTAATGTACATGACACCAAGTGTCCCTAGATGAAATCTAGCACAGCTTATTTGTGCCCTGCAGTTTTTTATTCAAAGCCACTGTAAAAACTGGGTTTTAATATTGAGGAATGGACCATAGTTAATTTTCAAAACAAAATGGAGTTATGGCCACAGTGTTACAAAGTTGATGATAGGTAGACACTCAACTTCACATGCTTTTGAGTCACTGATGTTAAGGTTAAGAGACATTGTGTCATCCAGCTGTCATTAGATACTGCTAGGGGAAAAAAAAGATCAAAGTGGCAAGTTTGTAGTATTTGGGGTGTGGGTTTTTGGTTTTGGTTGTTTTCTTTTAAATATTATTAGAACTTACATGGAACTGAATTTCAAAAAAAATTACATTGAGACATAGACCAAATCTTTAGCCATCCTCTTAGTTAAGATTTCATTAGACACTGTTTTGACATATTTTAGGTAAGAATTCCTCCCCCCCATGCTCACCCAAGCATCAGTTATTAATCTAATGTACATGCATGTAACATCTTAAGTTGAATAAAGGTTGCTAGAAGCATAAATAATCATGCATATAGTAGCTTCAGCAGAGGACAGTGTGTTCCTAGAAAAGCATGCCTTAGAATTGAAGGAAAACAGAAGTTTCCACAGGAATTAAATTCTCACTATGAAAAACCCCTTTCATTATAAGCAACATGTATTTTTTAGCATGCACTGAAGGTTAGTAAAGCAAGATTGTTTATCATCCATGGAGTCTTAGCTTTAAATCTTAACTCTGCAGTGTTGATTACCATCTCTCAAGCTTAAAAACTTACTTGTACTGTTAAAACAGAAATTAAAAAAAAAGCTAAAAACCATTGCAATAGATTAACATGTTTTCTAAAGAAATAAACAGGAAGCTTTTTAGGCCAAGGTAAACACCTGTTTTTTCAGCTTTTGGGGCATGTGAACATGTACCAACAGAATGAGCAAGCAAGTACGATAGCTTGAAATCCAAAAGTTATTAGAACATATGCAGTAAAAGCTTCATTGTTAGCCACCACAACCATAGCATGTGCCACAGCTAAAAATTAAAAAATACCATCAATTACCAATTACAGAAGTAGATCAATACTATGCATCAGAAGTAAGCCTCTCTTTATCAGATGGCTGAGCATGGATCTCAGCCTTGTGATATGTGGCATCGTAATGATCTTTCTTATTTCTCTTGAAGAAACCACACTACAAGGAAGCAAGGCATTTAGTCAATTTCTGTGGACTGGAAGAAGTCAAACCTAGTAAAACTGACCTAAATTAACTCTGTGAACTATCCTCCCATTACACCTGCACAGGCCAGGAAATAAAAAAAAGCACACAAAAACTCAGATGTTTCTAGATCCAAGAACTTCTTGGACTAACTTGACCTGTAAAATAATAGAATAACCTGAGGTAAAGAATATTATTTGAGAGGCATTCTGATAAATCTGTAATGCCTTTTTTTTTCCTTTAAGAAAAGCTACTATAAAGTATGTCCATAGCAACTAAAGCTGGCTGTGAAGAGCAGAAAGAAGTCTATAAAGAAACCCGTTTGTGGACTAGTGCACAGGATAGACAAAAACATAGGGTAGGCTAAAAATGAGTACTGCTTTGTCCTGTACAACACAAGCATTGTCTTAAAGCAACCATGTTTGTCCTTCATAAAACAGCACAGTGTTTGTCCCAAAAAGAAGCATTTTACACTGTGTGTGCAAAATGCGTGCATTTTCATGTGCAGGAAAACACTAGTAGTTATAGCCTAACAGCCCACTCAAAGCATTAATTCATTGGGAAGATCTGCAGCAGGGGATGGGCATTTATTAGAAAATAAGGAAGTCCCAACTATCCTGTGAGAAGTAACCTGCAGCTCCTCAGGAAAGCTAACTGCTGCAGTTTCTCCAGAAGAAAGTAAGTGACAGGATATTCTTCATCTCTTCTTTCTTAATAACCTTCTGCTATCCTGTAACAGGAAATACTAACTGCCCATGCCTGTAAAAATTAAGAATAAAAGGACTGCCTTGTTAAACTTGGAAACACAATTAGTTTTAAAAATGCCAACGGTAGTCAGAAAAATAGGTACTTGATCTTTTCTTTTGCAAATTGTTAGCCTTTTGTTGTACACACTTACTTACTCCTTTAGGGTTTCTAACATAAAAGGCAATACTGCAGAAATTCACCAACACACTTAGCTATGTATTACTTGTGTACCTTTTGGTTATTTTCACCTATTATCAGTTTAATGGTATTGCTAATGTAATGAGAACAAAGGCCTGCTAAAACATTTGTAGATAGCTCACATAGAGTTTACACGTAACTGCAGATGCCCCAATTAGCTGTCTCCATCCACATCAAAGTAACTATGGTCTCTGAACATTTGTCTCAAGTTTTGCCCAGAGCTCAAAATACTTCGTTTGGAGGATGCAGTAACAGAAAAGTTTCCTAACAAGTCTTCCCATGTAACCATTTTTATTCCAAATGTTGCAAAACTGAGAAGCTGATAAAGGTAATGTATGGCTTGGGCAGTTTTGCTCTATTTTACCGAGTCCCAAATAGTAAACCAAAATACTTAATCATTTGCATAATTAGTTTGCTGTCTTGTCAGCTGTAGACCAGGATATGTAAAATAACCAGATGAATAAAAACTCACCTTCCATAATAAGAATACCAATAGTGCAAGCATCAGTATTCCAGCAAAAATAGCCACCGAGATGATCCACCATGGTACTCCTGTATAAAGTGCTACTGGTTTTGCAGGAAAGACAGTAACACGCACCTAAAGGAGAAAAAAAAAAAGTGAAGATGGAAAGAGCATTTCAGAAACATCCATGTTTATCCTAAAGGTGCAATTTATACAGTCTTCTCTCTTCCCTAACAAGATGTCTTCTCTCTCTCATCTACAAAATGTTTTTGAAGAAGGAAGTTGCTACTGGTTATCATTTCAATATAGTAGTGAATTTTTCCAATCATATTAAAAGGTAAGGCTGATCAATACATCAAAACTCAGTTAAAAAGCTAAACTTTCAACAATTTTTGTTTTAAAATGGTTTTTTTTTTTTCCTCTCCAGTGTTTGAGATAAGCTGGAAACACCACAACCGTAACATACAGTTACCATTAAATATTGAACCTACCTGAGCAACTTCATTTGTGAGCTTAACATTCTTAGCTGCAGCAGGAACACTGATCGAAGCCCTGACAAGAATGTCCAGGTAGTTCATTTTGGAGTATTCCTGTTGCAAAACAAAACATGGACATTAGACACAGATGGGAAAGAACTGTGATCTTCCAAAAATGGCAGGTAAGAGGACTTACTTCTAAGAAGGTACTGTTCCACAGTCTGGAACGCAGCACAATAGATGCCTTGCTGTCTAAACCCTTCAGGGGACATCGTATGTCCACACAGCGTGCATTCACATTGCAGTCCTGCAATTATAAATTGCTATGTGTAAATAGAAAAACATACTCACAAATTGCTTAACTCCTCACCCCCCCCCCAATTAAAAATTGGATTATATGCCTCATTTATGTGCAAGAACCAAAATCTGTTTGTATGAACAGCAGTTAAGAAAATACAATGGAGATTCTACTGCCTGTTTATTTTAACATAGATCGCTATGGAGAAATTCTTTCCTAGTTCTCTCTCATCAGTAAATAATCTAAATGATCATATTTTTAAAGCATCAATACTTGAATTTAAGATAAAAACAAAGCAAAGAGATACCTTCTTTTACCCTGCCAAACTCAAGACAAGCCCTCTTATGAGTGCAGGATGGGTATCTGACAAGACTGTATAGTTGGTGCAGTATGCTTACCAAGGTCTTGTATTTTCTTTCTGAGAATAAAGAAAACGTCTTGCTGTCTGTAATCTGCTTCTCTGCAACCTCACGTTTCCTTCTTGAGTTCTGGGATTCCTTAAAAAAACAAAAAAGAGAAGAGTTTTAGTAGTTTATTGTAAGTATCTCTTCTCCTAATTCTGACCCCATAGAAGCAGAGAAACAAGAGTTCAGTGAGTCTTGTCTTGTTCAGATCAACACATGAGCGACAGCATTTTATATCCCTACTTATCTACATTTATTGCTAATAGTAGAGTCAAGACTACTAGAATTTGAGATTACCTAAAGAAAGGTCAACTGACTACTTTAATAGGTCGGGGGGGTTTTAGAGTTACAAAGCTTTCAATACTACTTCCATTTTTGTTCTGTATAAAGGGTATTAGCATTACTATGCTAAAAGAATAACATTATGCTAAGGTCAGTAGATGCATTTTTTTACCTGTATACTAATTACACTGACTGAAAGTTTCACTAACTAATGTAGTGATCTGACAAGAGTGGGTGTTATGTGCATGCAGTTTTTAATGGTGAAAATCAAAACTCCTCCCAAATGATCTTAAGATTGTATGAACGTGAAGGCTCAGGGTTTAGGAAAGAATTCTTACTCTGCAGGCACAACGAAGGGCTATGAAACTTGCCTGAGAAATTTACAACAAATATGACAAAAGGAATAAGTAAATACAAGCGCAAGCCCTTTCCCTTTAAAAAGGTACATAGAATTGCCCCAGGCTGAGGAGATGTTCACTGTTATTTATTGTTTTCTGTGTAAGAACTCGATCAGATTTCAGTAACATTGATGAAATGTTAAAGCAATCAGCAATTTCATCCTGGAAGAGCGTATGACAACAGTGCCCATTGCAGAAACAGTCACCATAACACAGCATCTATCCTTTAGCACATTATTAACCCTTGGTACATTGTTCATGTATTGTCCTTGGGAGTTGGTTAAGACCAAAACCCTTCTGGAGGCAAGCTCTTACGCCCTACTATCACATGCTGTGGTGCTTTCATGTTGTACTAACTCACAAACAGAAGACAGGGTAACATACCGCAACATGCAAACTATTGATTTCATTCTCGGGTTGACAGGAGACTTTTTCTAAGCCTTTGGAATCGATTTTCATCAAATAAAGCAGCCATTTGCCATTACTAATTTCTTTTGGCCATTGTATGTCCAGGGAAGCAGTACCAAATGTTTTCAGTGGTCTGCCCAAGTTAGTTACCTGGTAAAACAAACATTCTTTAAACAGTGAAATACTTTTTAAAGTCATTGTCTTCTCAATCAAAAGTGGTAGTGACTTGGGCAAGGCTTAAGCATGCAGCTAACAGGAAATCTAAAAGCAGATCAAAAGACAGTCAAAACAGAGTATAAAGACACAGCATATATACCAAAACTAGCACACTTGGATAGCAGGTAAATACTTTAAAAGTGCTTAAACATATAAGGAATAAAATTCCCTAACATGAACTTCAAGCTGTTGATTTTTAGAAATCTATCTTCATGTGAAACAACAACTCAGAGTTAACAAATCCTTCAGTTACGTAATTGAGGCAAATTGCAGGATTATGAAGAACTCTGACACAGAAAGATCACCAGCTTTTGCTCTCATAAGTCTGGAAGTTGTTTCCCAACCTATTTTTTGCTTTCTTAGTGTTACTGTTCATGACAGCAAGTGCTAAAATAGATATTCTAACTGCTTCTACTTTAATACATGCATGCAGGTATAGAAGGAAGTAAAGGATTGACAGAGATGGACTTTAATCCCGACAAACTACTATGTACAAAGGTAGCAGCGCTTGTATTATTGACACAGAAAAAGCAGCGCTCTTGCTGATAAACAGAGTTTTTATAGAACCAAAACTGTCTCTCTTAGCCTTCTCCTTGATTTTCTCATTAGGAGGAAGACCAAAAGAGTGAAACGGACACACACATTTGAAGTGGCTCCCACAGTGTCGTATTCTGCCTGCTCAGTACAGCGTGGATGAAGTACGCATACTTGCTGTCTGTGTGCATCAGCTAACAACACCTGGGCACACCACAGTGAGGGCTCTGGGTAGGTGCTGCTCCCGGCCTGCAGGGGGTTTTATGCTGTACGACTGAACGTGTGTGAACTGCGCCAAAAAAAAGTGTGCAGCCAACTTGGGCCACTTCCTCCAAATATGATCATAAAGCTCTAGTCGGCAGTCAGAGACTGCACGTTCTGATCAGGAAGTCAGGATTTGGGGACAAGAAAAGCCAATTTTAAATCCAGCAACTTTTCCAAGTATTCATAAGCATAAAGAAGCAGCTGTTGGCATTAATCTAAATTACTCACTCTGAATTCATACTCTATGAGGTTTCCAATATGATCTTCAGATTTCATAGCACTCTCACCAACAATGTCACCTCCAAAATACACCTGAGAAGGCTTAGCAACTCTGTTTGGGTGGGGAAGGAGAATAATCAGATTTTAATGAAGTCTGCAGCAAAACTGTCATCCCCAGCCCCTCCATTTGTTATGCTGTCAACACTTACCCAGTGAGTGATAAAAGCAATTCAAGAACCACTTTAGCACTAGCTGTAATTGGAGTCGAATTAACTTGAGTGCTTGTTCTACAATGAAAAGGAAACAATGCTGTTTATTTTACAAATGTAGCAGTTTTCATTTTACTATTAAATTGCTTTTGTGAATTGGACAAATTAATTCAAATCTTTACAACTGTATATAAAAATACAGCACCCACACACAGAGAAAACTTACGTTTCCAACTTCAGATTAATGTCCAAGTCTGTTGTATCAACATTAACTTTAGTGGTACTTAAGATGAGATAAAAGGTTACCTAGACAAGAAAGAACATCCATGAAATACATAAACATTGCATAAAATATATTAATACATGCAATATAATAGAAATACACCATCAAGTTCTACAGTTAAAAAGACAGACCCAAATCACATTTCCAGTTATGACACACAGGAACTTGGGATGACAGCAGTCAGGAATCAGATTTTATAACTTGAGTAAAATAGGTGCAACTTACATTGGAATTTCTTTTGAAAGGATTTCCAAGTTCACACTCTGCTTGAGAACCGTTTTGGTTAGCACCACATGTTAGCTGTTTTTCCTGATGAAACAGAATACATTTAGAAGTAAAAACATGCTGAAAACATTTAAAAATTTTAGTAACTTTTCCCTTAAAAATACTTACAGGATAACCCCTCATCTCCCTGAATGCAGAATACGTCAGACTGTCTGGAAAAGTTGCAATTAGTTTAGCTTCATACGCGTCTTCACCATCTTTTTGTGGATTTTTTGCATCAGATGGATTGTTTGTCACTGTTATTTCCAGGGCAATATCTTTCTGATCTTTCAGAACAAGCACTGGCATGCCATTCTCACTACAGAAACAGAGTATACAGGGCTGTGTGCATTAGGAAAGGAAATGTGTATGACAGTTTGCTTCTCACTATGGTTTACCCAAATATAATTCCCTCTATTAGGGAAGAATTACTGTAAGACCATAAACACGTGAATGGACATAGTTTTTTTTTCCCAGATCAGTATTTTGTCTCCAACAGTGACCAGCAGTTAACAGGACAGAGCAGACTGATATATCCCTCAAGTAATCATCAAGCGTTTATAGTATTTCTGAACCAGCACTTGCATCTGGCTCATGTTTAATAGCAATGAATCTTCTCTGAATAAATCTATTGACCTACTTATTTCTTGTGAAGTATACATGGTAAGTATACAGTAAGTAAACCTACTTCCTTTTGTTTGTTTTATACATCTTTTCTAATTTCACTGGCCCTCCGGGGAAGAGGGATGCAGTGGGTCTTAGGTGTGTGTTACAGTGAAATGATTTCTCTGTTCACTTCTCTGTAACTGCTTGTTACTGGCTACTAGGCTACAGTATATCATGGTGTCATACTCACAATCAAATTTCATATCAAAAATAGTTGACAGTATCACACCCAATAAACTACTCTAAGGCTGGTTTAGAATCTCATTTCTCCAGGGGTTCAAAGCTTTTTTTCCGAACTTTTTTGCCCAGACCTGCACAGCTGTGCCCACTTTGTATCCATCTGACTCGGAACCACCACTGCTCTTCTAATGCTCACACCTTCCTCAGCCTGACAGATCAGTACTACTGCGTGGGGCTGTGTTTGCCAGACTGCCGGAACAAAGCTGCTCTATCTCCCAAAAGCCTCTCCTGAAAGTTCTTTTAAGCACTTATTAACAACTTGAATTTCAGCAATGCATTAATCGAGACTTACATTGGTAAATAAGTAAACCTGTCTTCATTTCCTTCTCTAGTGCAAAACCGGTACTGAAGTTTCAGATTGCTGTGACATTCATTGTCTTCTCCACATCCTTCTTTTAAGAACTCCACCTAAATAAAACCAAAGCACTTTTACTGCATGCCGCATGGTACTAGCTTAAAACAAGATTTCTGATGTGCAGCACAGCATCTACAGGGAACTCAGAGGCGCCTTCCTGGATAGAGTAAGATTTTAACCTGACTCCTTACCTGTCAAGAGAGTTTTTCTTTGTGTGACAGAGCCCTTGATGCTGACAATGTAGAGCTTTAAATGTGCCTAGAAGGCGAGTTAGGTAATAAGCGAGAGGTACATTTCTATTGAGGAAAAACATCCTTAAGTCTGATTCTTCACTGTTGAGGAAATGAGATCTTTCACCGAAGATATTCCCTCTCTCTTATGTCACTGCTTCAGAGCTCTAATGCTGTTACAGCATCCTAACCATGGAAGAATTGGACTGTACATTATTTTGTGATGTGGGACAAATGTTGACAGCAGGAGAGGATGGATTTCCATTTTTAATCAAAAGTACATTTCCTCCTGAAATTGTTGGGGAGAAGAAAAAAAAAAAACAACTAGCAGCTATACCCTCTTCACTTCTGTTGCAAAAGAAACACAGGACCTAGTTCATAACCTTTTGCAACAAGGTCATAACAAAATATGAAATATAAGCCAGTAGTTATAGGTCCAGTGCCACTCCAGTTATTTCCTTTGGTCATAATTTAGCTTTCTAGAGTCTTTAAAATTCAGTTATTTATCAAAGTGCAGATTACAGGAAAATGTGGTATCAAAGACTTACTTTTGTGGTCTTTGTTTCAGATTCGTTTGAATTTAGAATTGGTATAAGATCCGGAAGTGCTCTCTCTTTTCTTGTGGATGGTGAGCTGGACTCCAGGCCAGCAATTTTAACGCTGACTGATATTGGAATGGGGCGTAGCTTATCTTTAATTTTTTCCTGTTAAAGTATTTTAAAGGGCATGGTTAGTATACAGTGCAGAGAAGAAAAAACAACACAAAGACTAGCTTTTGATACACATTTCAGAACAAACAAGTAAAGCAAAGTATTTTCTGCTATTTTTTACAGCATTAAAACTATTCACTACATAGAAACCCAGCATTTTCTAAGAATGTGCAAGAACACAAGGAGCTCAGCCCTACTGTATTTTTATCTCCTGGCTTCCCAGTCTGATAACTCCTCTCACCATTAAGAATTCCTAGGAACAACAGATGGTAACTCAAGCAAGCAAAATTCACACAACAGTAAAATACCACACCTTCTCCCTATTGCGTAAGTTTAAGCTCTTTAATTTGCCGTGGTCAAAAACAACCTTGGAGGTTGGCTCATTACTGCTGAGCCACAGACAAGAGAATTTGTTCAGCTCCTGGAGCATCACCACCTTTAAGGGCCAGCATAGCAGCCAAGTCAGAGTACACATAGCAAGCTTCTTTGTCCTGCCCATTCATCCCCTCCAAAACCTGTGGGTTAAAATTCGTTTCCTGGCCAGTCACACCGTTCAATTTTGTAACGGTTACTTTTGTTGGAAAGAGGTCTCCATCTTTGGCATTTATTCCCTCTCTATTGTTCTAAATTAGTTCAGCTCTAGCGACCTCCTGAGCATGCTGCAGTGGCTACAACTTCTATTCATACTTTGTAAGAAAGGCAACAGGAGGAAGCAGCGTGTGTGCACGGAATAACAAGGTACTACTTAACTACGGTGGTTTTCTAGTTTTGAAGATTTGTATTGCATGTGACTTAATTTATATACAAAGGTACCACGAGGCTTAAAGAAAGAGCATGCTTTTGTTTTAAATGGATCTAAATGAAAGAAATAAAATATTCTGTCTTACCTGCAGTACAAGCTTGGTTGTCACACACTCTCTTGTGTTCTGCCCCCTTAGGGTTGTGCTTGCAGTAAACTGATCAGACAGGTGGTCTTTAAACCGTACCCTAGACGGCAGGCCTAACTGCCTCCTCTCGTTTTCTGCTTCAAATGTATAGTTGATCTCTGTATTGAAGAAATAGAATAGGTCACTATAAAAAAACAACACTTGCCTTACTAAAAAGAACTTTAATTTCTCCCGGTATGACCTTACAACATTATTCTAGAAGACAGTTTCAGCCAGTGCTGAGCTTCACAAGCTGTTTTCAGTTATTTACAAAACTTTCTCCATCTGTCGGTTTTGTCCCTCTCCAGTTGAGGGCCAGGTACCCTGTGCACGTATCTAAAGGAAGCTTCTAAACCAAATCTGTTTGTTCCAGAAGTACCCCATGCCTTCAGCAGCAGCAGCACTGGCTGGAGGAGCTGTCACTGGGCCAGTAGAGGGCCAAGACACACAACTCCGTTAAATGCTCCAACTTGGCTGTCCTGTTTCTGTTTTGTCACAAATGGCACCTAAGCAGCCAGCCAGAATTTGAGGTCACCGTACACACAACACTGAAAGCAAAAGTGTGACTAGAGCTTTCTAGTTGTACGCCGAGGCGTGTTTTGACAGTTCTGAACTCTGCGCATCTTTTAATCATCTCTGTATTCACCAAGCTAATCCAATATTGCAAGGATAGAACCACATCGAGCGTGCCAGGCCTCGGAAGCATGCAGGCAGGCACACAGGAGCCACCTCTGAGAGCTGGAAACACTTGACCTGTTGTAGGACCAGGACCTTATTCAGGCACATCCTATGGATTTTACAAGTAACTGAGAAACTCAAGACAGCACAGGAAGAGGAGGAGGTCTGGGCTTGAAATTCTCCTCATTTCTTTTCAAAACCCTACACAGTTTTCCAAGGTGGTGTAACGAGAGAAAAACCAGGAGATCGGAGAAACTAATGTTTTACATTTTTAACTACATTTATGACAGTGTCTTCCAGGCCCCTATTAATACAAAGATTTTTTATTTCAGTTACAGATTTCCACAAAACCATTTTCATGAGTACAGAACACTGTCTCCAGTAAGAAATAATGCTTAGTGATGACATATAAAATGGGCTTTTAAAACTATTTTCTAAAGCAGCAGTAACCTAGAGAGGCAAAATGGTTTTGGTCTGTATGGCAGCCGTTTGCTTATTGACAGTTGTATTACACAGAAAGCTTCACGTCATTCTGTCATCCGCAGAACTTCCTAATACACCAACATGACTCTTAAATACATGTTACTCTAAATACCAATAGTGCAATAGCTGATTGACCTTAGTATTGTGTCACATTTTAAATTTGACAGTCACAGTCTAAGATGAGTCACTATAATTTGAGTACTGTTCTTCAATGATACACTCTAAAGAAAAAACAAAAAACTAACCACATAACAAACACATCAAAAATATCCATCTTCAAAACTTACTTATTCTTGGATTTAAGTCACTGGGGTTTGCAGTGTATTGAAAACATGCTTTCACATCCATCCTGTAAAAAGTGCCAAGAAATTAATATTAACTTTAATAAGGGATGGTTCAACAGACTGAAAAGTTTTAATAGTCCACTAGTTTTCATGCTACAACAGTAATCTGCTGCTTACTGAACTGAATTATAAAGCAAGGAAAAAAAAAGGTTAATAAGCAATTAGAAAAATATTTTCTGGCATTTGCTCTTACATCTCTACTCATGAGAAAGCTGTTCAAGTTCAGATACTTGCAAGTGTTAAAAGCCTTAAGTGGCAAAGTGACACTCGTTTCCAAAAATGGACATTATGCTTTAGCACAGCAGTCATAGCAAATTCAGGAGGTCAAAATGATCACATGTACATAGATTTGCTTAACTTGCATGACTGTCATATCCCTTCACTTTAACATCAACACTGGCTGAACGAATTTTGAGAACAGAAAACTCAATACACCAAGGCTTCCGACATCATATTTTTTTTTTACTTTACCATATATCACTAGGGTCATCAGGATTCTTTTTCTTTAGATCAATTCTGTCAGGCTGTACTGTAATGCTTCTTCTAATGCTTATCACAGGCCGAGATCTTCATTTGAGGGAAAACCAGGGAATGAAAAGAAGGGGTAAGAACAGAAGGAAATGTTTCTGATAAGATTAATGAAATAATTCATGTGAATCCCAGATGCCCTCCATGCCTACACTGATTTGCAAAGACACCCAAGAAACACAGTTTGGCTTCGATAATGATTAGAAACAAAACTACTTAAAGCGAAGCAAAGCAAGTCACAAAAAACAAGTACAATTGTATTAAACGCCTCACAGGGATGCAGGGTACATTAATGTGATGTTGTGGTTGTCATTTTATACACACATAAAAACCAGAAAATTCAAAGTGATGGTTCCCACCCCAGTGGTAATTCAGACTCTGTGAACAACTGCAGGTACTAAAGTTCATTCAGATTAACGTTCGCAACAGCCTCAGTGTGGAGCCCGGGTGGCTGTGGGAAACATTTTCATTTTTTCATTTCCTGACTCCTCTGCATGTATGCTGTAACCATAATTCAGCTTGACAACTTGTCCTTTCTCTTCCTTTTTGGAAGGGATAAGAAAAGACGGTTCACATGAACAACCGAACAAGCTGATCCCACTCTCATTGAAGCCTCTAAGGGTTGTTTAACATGGCCAGTAAGCCATCTCCTCTTTTTCTAGCCATCTTCTTTTAACAGAGCCACCCCTTTCACTGTTCATCACCATAAAGGCTTTTGTTCTCACCTTTGTAAAGTTTCTGTGCTGCCCTTATCAGCAAACAATTACAGCTCCTTTTGAGTAAGTAGAACACTTAATAGACAACTTCCCTTCCACCTACTCTGTTCTCTTCCGCAAACAGTATCAGTTGCTTTTGTTGGGTGCTGTTGCAGTGTATTTAAGAACATTCCAATTATGTACACAGATACTATCCACCTTAGAGATGGGATCATCAAAAAATTGTAGGAAAGGTCATTCTGCCTGAAAGGTAGAGTTGTTTTTATCCCCAAAATTGAGATAACCAGTTTTGGAGTTCCTGCTCCTCCTCGTTTGGGACTGACAGCAACCACCAAAGACCTGAACTTGACACAGCATTCACAGCTCTGGTGCAAATACAGTCCTCTTCCTGCTCATTACTAGCAATTCAACTTAACAGTACATTAAACTAGAAAAAAAGCGGAGGTCTGCAAAAGACCATGACCTCATCCCTAATTACAGCACATGCTACAGAAATCCAAAAGGATCCTATCTGCAGGGCTTCCTCACAGCTCTTTCATGGACCCCCCTGCGACCTCAGCAAGGTCGTATGCCTCGCTGCTTTTGGATCCTCAGCTACAAAAAGAGACGTTTGGTTTTGTTCTATCTTCAGTAAAGCAGGATTAGATTTATGTAACAGCAGCAAACAAAAGCTCTAGCAAACGTATCAGTTAACTTCTGCTTTCTTAAGGCAAAAGAATTACTTATCACCCCAAATTCCATCAAAGGACACAGGCATACAAGTAAGTTACCGGGGGCAAAGCTAGGGTACAGATACACTACGCACACTGGTGCTCCACAGGACTGTCCGCATTCAGCCTTTTGCCCTGTGTTGCGTGTAAGGCAGCTGCTCAATGAGAAGAGGGGGACAAAGTAACAAACCAGTTTATGGAATTTTTTTCCGCCCAGAATTTTCAAGTTCTAGAAGGAAAAATACACTCCAGACCAAAAAGCTTTGTGTTCCTTCTAAGCAGTTTGGCTTTAAATAACTAAAAACAAAACCTTAGTGTAAGTAGTTACAGTTCTGTATAGAATACCTGAACACAGACACAGAATCTGAGAGGGAACCAACAGCAATATCAGGGTAGGAATTTTTATCCAGGTCCATGTTTCCAGCAATAGAGTAACCAAAGAAATTGGTGCCCGTTTTTTCACCATCAAGAATCTAAAAAGCAAACAGATTGAGGGAAATCAGACATTTAAAAGCTATAAAAGTGAAATAAGTAACAAGTGAACACCATTGTCTTATGGCCGGAGCTGGGGGGGAAATGAGAGAAGAGATAGAAGGAAACGGGACCTCCATGTTCAGGTAAATGACACTGGAGTGCCAAGGTGATTTGCTTTTCTTCCAAGAAGTTACTTTGCAATAGCAGTGAGTACCAGAAATGACTGTTTCGCTTAGAAATGTTGCCTAGCTTATCTTTACTTACAGTGTTTATGCAGTATAGACACTTGAAACTGAAAAAGTATTCTAGAAAATATTCTAACAGTATTCTAGGAGGTATAACCGAGTTTCATTCACACCTTGCAACTGAACACACTGGTGTTTTTAATTAAAAAAAAGAAAGTGAAATAGTAAGTAGTGAAAAAGAAAATTAAGCAATTCATTCCAAATCCCCACATTTCTTTCAAAAAAACAAAGCTTACACACCTACATGCCTTTTTCTTTCTCTACATATTATTGGTACCAAAGGAACTGCCCCAGAAATAAAAATATGTATTAAAATCAAGAATTCCTAATCTTTCTGGTCAGCAGTGCAATCTTTGAAGGGTCCTGTGACTCTTCTGCATACCCACCACCCTCCTAGCAGTAATGGAAAGGGAGAAGACGGATAGCCCTGCCATTCCTTTAATTTTGTGCAAGTCTAATTATATATAGTAAAGGTTATTTCATTACCTGTGCTGGTTTTGTATTTATTCCATCCTGGGATCCATGATAAATGTATACTTTGCCAAAACCATCATATGGGGCCCCTACTGCAATATCTGTTGAAAAGAAGATGCAATATCTGAAAATCATTCTTACTCTTCCTGCAGCTTGCACTCATGATAAGGGTAAGATGTTCCAAGTCTAGCGTTAGCAAAAAAGTGACATACATTTTTATCGTAGTTGCTTTCCACTCACCTGGATACCCGTCCTGATTAACATCCCCAACATTTTCCACTGCAAGCCCGAACATGGAGTCAGTGGTTCCATTTAAGCGAATAGGTTTTACTCCTTCCCATTTGCCTTGCCGGTTCATGTAGATGTACACAGCACCTCCAATATCCCCACTTCTGTCAAAATATTGCGGGGCTCCAACAACAATGTCTTGCCACCTTGGAGTTAAAAAAAAAAGCAGTGCTTTTACAGAAGAACTGTGAAACATAACTGATCAGACTGTGGCCTCAAGATCAGCTAGCCAAACAGCTGCAGAGCAAAGGCTAAAAAGTACATTGGACTGGTTGAGCAACACCAGCTCCACTGATCCTGCAAGCTGGTTATATTCCCTTTGTGACATACAAGACCCTTCCAGGGCCTTCTCTGGGTATGAGATTCGTTTCTTCTTTCTTTGTTTACACTAATTGTTTAAATGTAATATAAAACTCTTTTCTCTAATTAGAAATGTAGACTGGGTCCTGACTGGTTCTCAGAGATGCTTCCCTTTTCCTCCAGCAAAACACGCAAGATGGGATTTGGCATTCTTTGTATTTCTAATAACTTCTAATGTGGAAAACCAAAGCAGAAATAACCCTAAATGCCATCCTTCATTATACAGGCAAGCAGGAGTTAACCCAGGCCATACCTGTCGTTGTTGAGATCCACAACAGCAACATCATAGCCAAAAGAAGAGGCCAGCCCTTCTCCTTCAAACATGTGCTCGAGTGAAAGCGCTCTCTGATTTTTCTCTTTTTTCAGTAAAACAACTGCTCCGCTGTGGTTGGCTCGTGGGGCACCAGACACAAAAGTCATCTCATCTTGGGAAACAATTCCTTTACCGGAGTCCAAAGAGAAACCTTTAACAGAGAAAGAAATAAAATATAAACAAACTGACAGCTTCTGTTGTTGACAGGAAAACTAAATTCCCCTACTATATTAAAGTGGTATATTGAATAAAAGTTTTGTCTAAAACAGAGTATGATATACTGGGAACTCTCCATTTCTCTTTGGACTGGTGGATGCCTGTTTACAAGTCAACGTTCCTCCATACGTTACCTTTAAGTATTTTGCCCACAAAACATATTATTTCGTGGCTCACTCGGATTTACTTTTCACAGACACCAAACAAGACCATTTTTAAGCATGCCAGCTTAGAAATGACTACAGCTCACCACTTGAATATAGCTCGAGTATTTCACCTCTGGAAAAATCCTCACAAAACTCCCTAAAGACAAGTCAGCATCATTCCATTGCAAACATGCAAAGTGTCCTGCACAAGCACAGTATTTTACATGAATGATGTACACGGTATTTGAGAATCGCCTCACACAGTAATGGTGAAATTGGCAATTTTGATTGAATGCAGCCCTAAAGGACATGTTCAAACAAATTTAGTCTCACATATTCTTTATACAAGTCAATACATTTAAAAAAACACGAAAAACTTAGTTAAAAGAATATACTGCATATACCAACACATCCAGTAAAGTAGAAGTTTATGGCAAGACGTTTAGGCCAAAGTAGAAGATTATGCACACTGCAAGGAGGAAAGGCACTAGCCAGCAGATAGAAATCTCCCTTCTGAAACACTTCACCAGTACTATGAAAATTCTCAATTACAGCAATTCACAATGAGACAGTTTCAGAAAAATTCAGGGAGTCCCATCTGGAGGAGGGATGAGAGGTTTTGGAAAAATGCATGAGAAATCAGTGTTTCTCTGAAGCCATGTTGCTTTGCCAGCTACTCTTCACCTGAATGCCCGTTTTCACATGCTTTTACTTGCAGTCTATTTGAGATGAGGCGGGGTGGAGGGGAGAGGATCATGTCAAAGGTCTGGAGGTTATATCTGACCAGATGCTGCCACCTCAAGTGGTCACAAACCTAGGTAGCTATTCATCATTACATCCACCGCCTTGTCCTCCTGTACGCCGGGAGGCAATGTTTTATATACAAACTGATCTGGGTGAGTATCAGATACAGCTGTCAGAAATAGAAGACCTGTAAACACCAGTGAAAGATTGAAGAGAAAAAAAAACAGGAGTTAAGCACAGCAGCTATAACCATGTTTGTTTATTGTCTAAACAGAGGGAGCAGCAATGCCAGTGAACAGCAGGATTGCCTGGAAGTGGGCTTGATTGTAACAAATCAAAGGCATTTATCTCCCAAATGCAAATGCTGCATTTGTTACAGAACTGCAAAAAGCCAGTATTACTCTGTTCACAGCAAAAGACACCACTCCTCTCCCTACCAAGTCTTACTTCACCAGAAGAGGCTAACAGCTTGTCTTTCTAACCCAAGCTCTTTCTTTCCTAATCACTTTTTTTTTCCCCACCCAGTAATTACTGCTCATATTTAATGGAAGTTTGTGTTCTAGTTCTTCTATCAGATATGTAGCTCTAAGTTGGCTCTTTCTTAACTTGCTTTTACTTTTTATATTAGCAATGCCCTTACCCATCTGTTCAGCTTTCCACCACTCACACAGAAATTCCAGTTTCAAGTTACCAAAATTGTACTTGTTGCATACACCAAAAGCAGTGGATCGAAACATCACATAAATCTGCACTAGAACAGAAAGGTTCTTTACACTTTTACTTGAGGCCTTTCCAACAACTCACTGGTGTACAGTAACATCCACTGGCCCAAGGACACATTTCTGCTTTTGTACTGGCACAAAGTGCAAGAGACACTCCTGCAACACACACACATAATATATAAACACTGCTCATATCATAGTATTTTAAAGGCTCGTAAAGAGGCCACCGGAGTTTTAAAAATTTGAATAAAAAAATTGCACTCACCTACCAGGATGGAGAAACTGCAGTCCTAACAGTTACATCCAGAAACTCAAATTGTGATAAACCCTCTGATACCACATGGCAGAGACCTTGTGACTAAGGACTACAGGTCCATACACCATACTTACCATTAGAGTGATTATAATCACTCCTTGAGAATCTGTGGTTTCTCATCACAGCTCTTAGCCCTCTCATTACATTAGCAGCTTTTCTAGGTACCTCAGCAGAGTTATCATCTTACACTTAAAGCTCGCCCATAAGTGGAGGGAGATGTGATCATCCAAAATTATTAGCATGTTACGAGGTTCACAAATGAAGATTTTCTGCTCCCATTTCGTATCATTGCACCAGGCTGGGATCCCAAATGTTTAAGAAACCTAAAGAGATTTACCATATGTACTTAATCCTACCTAGGTAACTGTTAGCTGGAACAGGAACTAGATTCTTATCTTGACGGCTCTCATCACCAACTTCGTAGGGCCCATCATCAAAGATACCCAGATCATAAAATGTCTGATTCTTTTGCTCTGCACGAACCACCCCTGAAGAAATGAAATGATAAAATAAAAGCAAATGAATGGTAAGGGGGAAAAATAACAGGTAAATGGTTTCCAACTAACACTATGACGAATGAGATAGTGACTGCTGTTTAAATGGGACAAACACCGAACAGTGGGTAAAAATCAGAAAAAATTGGGTGAAAGTGTTTTCAAAAGCCAATGAATTTCTATGTTCTGTCTGTGCGCCAGAATCTCACGCTGCTCTACAGGGAGACCATGAAACAATCTAGAACATATGGGAACCTAAAAAAATTCTCAACAAAAACATGGGGCCAACTTGGCCAGGAACCACCCTTATCCCACTTTATGAGGTTCTTAACCTCATAAAGCCTCTCTTAAAAGGGAGGTAAGTACACAGGAATACCCCCCAAAAAAACCCAAACCCTACTGATTCAGCTATGATAAACACTGTTATAGAAACGGTTAGAAAACATTATTTAAGGGGAAAAGAGCTATTGTTCGACAGAATGCGTGCTTCCCTTTTATCAACAGGAATATTTAACATTTTGGCAAGCACAAACATGTTTTCCCATGATACAAAGGAGTACTCTTATGACTGATAGACTGTCCTAGCACTCCTCTGCAATTAAAGTAAAACAGCATCTGAACTCAATATGCTGTTTCAGCTTGGTCGAGTTTTGTTGACAGATATGTGGCAGATTAAGTTCTCACTAAAGTACACCTTGTGCCAGAGCTTAACTCAAAGATTTTGCATGGTTCATATAACAGGCACAGGTGTATGAGGGAAAAAAAAAATGTAATGGGTCAAGGATCAGATGTTCTGAGGAGGGAAGCATTTACAGCTGTCGGTGTAATGAAGTGTGAAGGGAAAAAATCACTTTAAGAAAAACAGACAGAGCGGGCCATTTAGATGCTTCTCAATATAAACTACCGACAAAATCTATGGGTTTTTTCCCTTAAGTTTTGGGATATCTTCTAGATGATATAGAATACTTGGCTCTTGGTCAGACAAGATTATCCATGGATTTAGATATGAATACACATAGTATTGCTCTGTTCAGTTATCTTCCTGAAATCCTCCAGCATTTAACTAGAGAAGTACTACTTTCCACAAACTTCACAAAGAATAAAGTGGAAAATACTACAGGATAAACAAAGATGTCAGTCGGCTATCTAACATTGCTCAAATGCAGGAAAAAGTTGGTCAAATAACTTTAAAATAATTTAGTAATGTGTTCCCATATGGAAGTCTCAAAGCAAGCACTCAATCCCACCATAAGATTAAGACTAATAATGGAAAAAATTGCTCTATGTATGTGCAAAATTCCATTATCCATAAGTACTCCCTCAAAAACATTTGAAGGACTTCGGTAAACACTTTTGATAAAGGATCATAGCATTTTATGAAAATAGTGTAAAATAATTAGATATCTATTACCCCATCCCCTCTCACCCCCCCAAAAAAAAGAAAAAAAAGTTAGGATGCAACCCTTGTGAGCAATCTCAGAGGAAATGGGAAGGGTAGGCAGGAAGGAAGCCAGGTCATACCTTTCCAATTGTAAGTGCCTGGGGCACCAAACACAATATAATGGTAGTCTCTAGTAAAAGTGGCTGCAACACCTTGCTGACAGGAACCAAACTTCTCATGGCCTCTTAAACGACCATCACAAAAACTCCATACTCCATTATCCATATCATCCTTAATAGTGAGATCCTGGCTCAGCACATAGCACCTTCCAATGATATCCCGCGTTTCCTGCACTGTGTTTACATATTGCCTTTTCTCATAGCGATGTGCACATGTCTGCAAGATAGAAGAAATAATAAGTGATGTTTTCGGCATGTTTGTATGCAGGTCATCAAAGAAGGCTGGTCTCCTTTAGCAATACTTCATGCTACAAAGCCGTAAGTCAGTCACCTGGTTGACACATCCATGTTGCAATGCAGAGAGAGTCCACTGTTCCCTATGGGAAAAGCTGGGCATCTATGGATGCAAGTCAGAGCAACCAGCTTCATGGTCAAGGAAGGCTGCATGGTTAAATCCCTCTCCTCTGTGGGATTTAGGGTTTTTAGCCCCAAAGCCTTCCCCGATACCTAATGCCTCCCTCTCAAGAAGCGAGGGGAGAACCACCCTATCTCATTTAAAGAAAGAAGTGACTGTGTTTCCCCACAGCTGTCAGAGTTAAATGACTTACATGCTTGTGCAGGACACAAGTTTTTGTTCAACTACCATCTACCCGAGACTATTCAGAACTCACTCCTTCCAGAAAAGTGCCACAAAGTGGAGGCTGGAAGTTTTTCCAGTGAAGAGGAGGGGAAAGATATCCACCTTCCTGTGTTGGATGTTCCGCTTATTAGGTAACTGTCAATGGGACAGAGCAGAAGCACTGAGCAGAACCTGTTCCTTAACCTTAACCTGGGAACAGAATTCTAATCAAATATTTAACGCAAAGGATGAATAGCCACTGGGTTAAGTGGTGTAATCAACAAACCATTGTAAAAAGAGGTGGAACAATCAAACCCCTTTGCCAGCAGTGTTTTTTGTGGAACCAGATGTAGTAGGTGTGTGAAGAGCACAAGCAAGCCAGGTTTCTCAGCTGACATACTTTTTCTATGGTTCCTATCACAGCTTAAATGTTAAGCAAGCACCCAGCTGCTCCACACCTAGAGCACTGCAGTACTGCCCTGCTGCACACTGACCTTCAGGCTGCCCACATCTCATCTAATAAGCGCATTTCCCACTTATCACTTACAAAGAAAAGTTCCTTCTCAGAAAAGACAAGACAGCATTAGTTGATAATTAATTATTCAATGAGCAGGACTCTATCTGCTCTTCCCCCCCTTTGGGATCTCAGGCAGACTGAAGCCAGTTACTACAGCCTCGATATCCTTCAATAACTCCAGATTCACACCCTGAAGTCACCTGCCTCCACTTTTGGAAGCAGTGACATTAACCCGCAAGAATACAATTAGATGGAGAAGCTTCACTGCACACCCATTTTATGATGTAGCTGGTATCCTGCAGCATCATCAGAAGTTCATTTAACTGAGAAAGAGCTGAAAAAGTAATATTCTCTGGTAACTCCTGAAAGCTTTTTCTCTCCATATTGTATAAAATACATACCTAGTACTCTTACTGCAATGCAATGGCCTCAATAATTCATAGGAGCAACTCAGCCAAAGTCCCCGATGAAAGTTAAAGTGATCATCTTGGAAAACAGGCTGATGATAACTTGCTACTTTTACAACCTTATCATGCTATTTTTCCCTATTTCTGTAGCCAATGGTATTTAAAATAAACAATGTGTATATCACAAAAAATAAGCAGACACCCTGAAAATCAACTGTCCATCCTAGATTGCTGTTACAAAGGTTATAAAGAAAGGCTGACTTAAGAGTTTGTAAAAGCTTTACATTATTTTTCTATCTCAAGTGTCTTACTTTGCTACGAAGACATTTAAGTCCTTACTTACAAGGAATCACAAGAGTAAACATAGGAAAGTTACCTTGCGCAAAGCTGCATGGAAACACAGACCATTCAGAACATTTACTATAGACCCAAAACGTTTTTGTAAGTTAGCCCTTTAGACTTACCACCACATTTCCTCCTGGCCCCTGGCTTTGTACAGTTACACCCATCCATTGGTCTTCTTTACTCTCCATCGTCGGGTCAGCTGCAGAGTATCATAATACAGCTTCAAATATTAACAGTTAACTGATTTTGTTTTGTTTTTTTTCTAAAAGTCCCTGTCAGGACAGGCAATTCATACTGTCTTAAGCACTCTCACTTCATGAGACTGTCTGCAGGTGGCAGTGTCTGTACATTTTATCACTGACAACATTCATTTTATTAAACACTTCTAGCGTATTATTACTTCATGTCACATCAATTTACGAAAGAACAAGAACATCCAAATCTACCAAGATTTCAGCATCTCATGCTATCTTAGCAATTAAGCTACAACATATTCCGATGCAAAAAGAAGTATAAATCCATAGAAGCAATGATAATGCTGCCTTTGGACAGGACCACATCAAATAAGAAAAATCAGACAACTGTTTCAATCCAAAACAGAAGCGCTGAAGAACTTACTGTCCTCATCAAACATGACACGTGTGCAGCGTGTATTTGGAGATGCGATGTCACAGCTGTACAACCCTCCCGTTCTGTTGGCTTGTTGGGATGGAAAGGCCTTTTCCCGAG
>NW_010561215.1:0-19437 GCF_000687285.1 Phaethon lepturus | reverse complement strand
AAGAGAAAGAATTTCAAGGGATCTGCAAAGATAGTATTAGAAAAGAGAAAGGTAACAGAATCAGGAAGTGTTTTCACCACATTGCTAGAGGTCTGATGTGCAAACGTTTGAAGATGGATGAAAAGCTACATCACAGCACTGTTCCTTTGAAAAAAAAGAAAAGAGGAGGATGACAACTGTAAATGAGTAATAGTTCTGCAACTATTGGATCTGCAGACCAGTAAATGTATTGTTAATACTGTTATTATTGTTGCAATGTTCACTGAAAGTGGTTGGTAATTTTTTTTTATTCCCCCCACCCAAAGTAAGTGTCTGGCAGTTTTGCAAAAAACATCTTTCTATCAGGGAGTCATGTGGGGTATTTTTTACCTTACTAAAAATTGTTGTTAAGGGCAGGAGAAGTATTGTTACTAAAATGACCACAAAACCCTAAAACTGTGAATACAAGTGCTTTTCAGGCATTCTTCTAGTTTTACGCCAGTCCTGTGCCACTGGTCAGCTGAATTTGCGGGAACCTTAGTATCTCTGACCTGTGAAGCAAAGCAAGATCCCTCCTGGCCCAAGCAAGTGCTCACTGAACTATTCCAGCCTCTGTGCAAACATGCACTCCCACTCTCCACTCCTTCCGCCAGGTACTCCATTTTGAAGCTGAAAACATTTTTCTCTAACAAATCTCTCATCAAGAATAGGGCATTCCCACAAAGGACTTATTTATCCTATGGAAAGGAGGCCACTCTAACGAGCCCTCCTTAGATGCTGTTCTGGTAGCCAAATGTGAAAGTCCTTATCTTAAAAACTGGATAAAGCAATTTTTTTTTCCTGTATTAATTGTCCCCCAGAACTATTATCACAAAATCACCAGTAGACATATTTACTTGCAAAATAAGGGTTTTCAGCTAGAAAAATTCTTAATATTGTCGATTTTTGTTTGAAGTTTCACACACACAGAAAGCACAGCTGCCTCTCAAGCTGCTAACTAACAACAACCAGTACACAACAGTTTGTGGAAGAAACAAGAAACATCATGCTCAGCAGAAAAAACGAGCACGAGAGAACAGCGTGTGGATAGCTGCTACACAGCAGGTACGATGGATGGATGGATGCTGATTCCTGACCCCAGTACAAATCATTTGAAAGAAGAGATCCCTGACATGACAGTGTCAAGGAGGGCAAAGCCTGGACTATATTTGGTTCCACAAGGCTCAAAGAGGAACTCAGACCCTCTTTAAGGCTTCAGCTGTAGAGTTTTGCTCTTGAGAGCAGCTTTCCTGCATGCTTTATAGTGGTAGTGGGACAAAGCACATTGCTAGTCCCTCAGAATGCTCTTCTTACTAAAAACAAGACTCACTTTTATTCATACGTAACAGGTGAGACTGGATCAGTTAAGATCACTACATTATTATTATTATTGTTATTACATAAACATTTATTCAATGTCACTAAAGAAATGATGAAACTGATGTATTATGAGAACACGCTTTTTCTAAAAAAAGAAAATTACATCTGTATTGTGAAACAGCCAAGTTTTCACCACTTTTCTACTTTTGTAGAAATAAATTCTCCCACAATCCATAATGTGCCCTCATGAAGGCAACCCCCTGAATGGTGAAATCTTCACAGAAAATATTTGCTTTTGACAGACACATATATAAAAATCAGGACACACAGTGTGGGTGGGTTTTGGTTTAAAGTGTTTCCTTCTTTTCCCCCTACATATGTCTGGCATCTTTTTCAAAGATTTTTTCAGAAACATAGCAGTCATCACAGGAGATTGTAATCTAAACAACCACGCTTTTAGAAAGGCCATTAATAACTTCATTTTGTAATTCTGGCAACAGCGCATTTAACTCTGATGTCTTAGAGTAATTCTTTTGCAAAGCATCTGCTTCTGATCTATTCCTAACGTGGGAATAGATACATTTTCTCCTCAGTTCTGTTATCGCCCAGGGAAAAATGGGTGGGTTTTGTTTTGTTTTGTTTAAGTAACAACCATAAATTTAAGAAAGTAAAGGCACCAATTTCCTAACAAGTAGAAATTCTTATTTCTACTTTTTCATTCAAAGCTTGGGGGGTAAAAATGATGTACTGAATTTCACTTATAGAAATTTGATCAGAAGCCTTTTGTTTCAACATTGTGAAGACAACTAAAAGTCTCCGGAATTGCAATACTTAATTTGGTTTAATTCACCCATCTGCAAACTACTGACAGCAGTGGTTCTAGATCACGACCCTGCTCTTTTCTATGGGATGGCTAGACTATATCTTCTCCCTAGCTAAATGATACCTTTTACAACATACCATGATGTGACTGTAATCTTGATGACAATTCAGACAGAGAGGATGTACTGAGGCATCAGGGAATAAATAGCATAGCCAATAGAACATACAGTGGAAAAACGTGCCACCTGACATAAGATGCCCCAAACATTCAATGGCATCTCAAACAGATGCCTGTTGAGATCAACAGATAAAAAATGCCATTGTTCAGCTGCCTTCTTTTTATAAAAAAGTGTCCATTCAATGTGACCTCAAAGGAAATAGGCGACTTTAGGTTCTTCCCACTGCCCATACCCCCTGTCCAAACCTTGCGTAACTTATTTTCCCCTAATTTTGTGTAAGTTATTTTCCACTGTAAACAAAGTATTTCAAAGCAGGCTTACTTAAAACCCTCCAGACTTCAAAGAGCTTTTGTCAGGAATCCTGTCACTAATCTTCAAGGCTCATCAAACAAAAATCTTGAATCCTGTTAGGTACATCACTGCAAGTCCTTATTCACAACACAGTTCAACGGTAGCACACACTATGAACAGGCACTTGTGAAGGATGAGGTCAGTTCTGGTAGACACTATGGTAAATACTGAAATGTATTTTCAAGTAGCAGCCAAAGACATTAAAAAGTGGTGTAACTCCTGTGCACTTCTTCGCTACTTATCTGCCCCAAAGACCACAGCATAGAAGACTAAACCTATGCTTCCAGGTTCTGCAAGACAGGTTACTACAGATAATGAGGATTATAAACCTTATGAGGATTATCAACATTATTAGGAATGTAAGAAAGTCACGTGCATCTAATCTTTGGCTGAATAAATCAAGCAAAACATTAAAATCCCCTATCAAGCACACTGTGACTTGTGATCAACGGAGCTGCTATTCACTTAGCCTACTGTTCAGGACGTAAATTTGAAAAATCAGAATTCTATTATAGAAGCCAAATTTGTTCACTTAAGAATAAAAGTGTGCACGACACTAAGGAAGTATAACATAGACCATGCACCAGTGTGTATTTCAGCATGACTGCAGCAGCCCAAATTAAACAGCTAGTACACTGAGCTGTGCTACGTGCTCAGCTGAGTCTTTCCAGACTGAGGACACATTCCAGTCATTACTGTATGGCTACTTACTTGGCTGTGTTTTATTAAAAGAATTTTAATCAAGTTTGAACTCATTATGCCAAAAATGGGTTAGGTTTTTCTGCAGCTATGCATATTTCGTTTTAGCTTTCTCAGTGACAAGCAAAACCTCCTTCTGCCAAAGGAAAGAGGTAAGAGGAGGTGCTCTCCTAGCTGTCGCTATCTCCTAATATTGTCAGATGAAACACTGAGATTAAAACCAAAGAACTTCCTCTGCAAACCAAGACTGACAAAAACAAGTTCTTCATTTCCCTCCACCCATTATCACAGTACGATTCATTTTATTCACTAGGACTTCTCCCTGAAGGTGTACGAGGACTACAGTCACTACTTGCAACTCGGGTCTGAATGCCCAAAGGCAGGCTCCAGAATTCATATTTAGATACCAAAATAATGTCCCAACTGTCAAGACTGCAGAGTCAAAAATGAAAACCCCAGAGACTCCAACACATGGACATTTTACCGATTTTCTATCCCATGGCAAGTCTGCCTTATTACTATGCAGAGAACAGAAGCTCAGCCATACAGTATACTGAACAGAAGCATGTATGAGCATCAGTTCCTGCTGGAGTCTTAGCTTTTTATGATTTTAGTTATGATTACTTAGTATCTAATGCTTATCGTATGCACTAAAAGAGAGGAAAAAAAATTACTATTCCTCATGTAAATTACAGAATCAGATGCCTCATACTACTTGAATCCCGATTTTCCCCATTCATCTTGCTTAAATATATACTATAAACTGACTGGGTTTTCCCTGAGCCAATCAGGCTGCACAGGGTTCTATTAATAGTTCATTACATTACATTTCTATAGATTAAAAGAAATGTCTATCAAGTGACAATGTTGGGAAAAAAAAAAAAAATCAGAATTCTCTCATACCCTGGCAGAAAGCTACAATGCTCTTTACCTCCAGTTATACCCCATAATTAAAACATGTGCCTTCCAATTTCAAACTAAAATTCTAATTTCAAACTAAATCGATCAGTCCCGTTGCTCTATTGGTTAGAATTACATTAATTATCACTTTCTCTTAATTACCTCTTGGAAATACATGATAATGACTGAAGTCCCACTGCCAATTATGAGCATCTGCTGGCTTCCACAGACGGATTTACTCCCTTAAAACCCCAGATTCACGGCCAAACTTGAGATAACCCTAGAGCATTAGAGCTCCAGGATCAGCACGTAATGCCAGTTTAACTAATTTACCTCACCGAGATGTGATTTTGGCTCAGGTGGATGGTGCCTGCATTGCGCAGACGCCTGTGATCCCAGCTGTACCTGCATGTGCAAGGCGCAGCCACAACGTGCACCAGGGATGGGCACGACCGCCCTGAGGAGAAGGGCCAGCGTAGCACCACGTCCCCCCCCGCAACCCTGGGGCACAGCTACACCCACCTCACCTCACTGCAATGTTACATTACACCTGAACAAAACAGCTGAGGCAAGAACAACTCCATCAGTTATGCTCATCACTACTCAAAAGCCTCAGAAAAGGCATCGAGACATCTTACCAACTTGTTCTAGAGCTGAACCACACCTTTGGATAACTGCATGACGAAAACATACTTTATAAACCCACGCATTTCAACGAAGTGAAAGGAGGTGGGACCTGGCTACCCACAGTCAGGCAGGCACCAGGCCTCAGTCTGGCGACTGCTACTGACCAGTGTTCAGCAAGAAGTCGGGTGAACATCGAGAAGAAAGGCTGTAACTTAATTTAATCATAAGTAGTCTAAAAGAGTTCTTAAAATCCAAAGCAAAATACACCAGAAATAGCTTTCCATTCTAACAGATATTACAGCATATTGAGCAGCGGGGCACAAATTTTAAAACCCTCCCTGCTTTGCCTGGTAATTCTTGAGAAGTTTAGGAGGTGGCTGTGGCTCCTTCTCAGCTAATGAAAACAACAGTGAGAACTGGGAGTAATTCTGCTCACAGCTATCTGAACTCCCTCCAATATTGCTCATGAAACTACCTCGGTCGCTTCCAAAAGGAAAGCTGCAGTTAAGATGAGAAAACCATATCAAAAGAAATCCAGCAAACCTCCAAGCTCCTGGAAGTATTCCCTCACTCCGCAGTGAGATTCTTTTCCTTACTTATAGTCTGGAACTATCTAAGGACAACGTATGATTTCCACAACATACTTCAGAGAAGAAGAATTATCAGCAATTCGTTACAGTTCTATTTTGGAATAAACACTTACCCAAAAGAAACCAAGTTACAGGAGGGAGAATATCTTCAACATTTTTTGAAAGCAAATCCTGTTCATTGAAGAAAGAAGCCTCCATTGAGTAAATTATATTTTGATTTAAACAAATACAAAAAATACCGCAGTCTGCACTTCGCCCAGATGCTCTGCTGTCTCCTAAAGCTTTCTTCATTCCTTAAATTCTTTCCTTTTCCATGGCATCTTCTACACCAAACAAGGCACCACCTCTTTGCCATCCTTTCTTTAAAAGTAACAGCAAGACATCAATAGTGCTAGCTCTGAGCTTTAACAGACTGGAGTAGAAATCACCAAAAGTGTTTCCTGGGTAACACACCATTAGCCATTTCCAGATATAGGCGGAATAAAATAGTCAGTGCTGTAAGTAATTGCCAATTTTGCAACCTTCATTGAGCACAAATGTCCAATTTAAGGTTGCTGTTCTCACATAACAATGCTGCAGACTTTGCACTTCACTGTGTTTTCAGAAAGACTCTGTACACACAACAGGAGCAAATCTGGAAAGTGATGAAGCTAAATGATATGAAACTTCTTCCATCCCTGACTAGACAGATAGATTCCTGCATCCTTTCCCTCTCACACTCACAGTACTTGCTCGCAAAGAGTTTCACTGCATTGAACAAAATGCAGAAATTAGAGTAACTACCACTAATTCATATTTAGATTTACTATTACTACCAAATCAGCGGTCACAGTCACTAGTTGTCTACCAAATGTTTAAAACCTCCAGGCAGAGACTCCTGATCTCAACGTGGACACCTAGAGACCCTCTGCTGGAGATGTATTTTCAGCCCTCTGCACTGGTTTGGTCTCAATAGTTTTTAGACTTCAAGAAAGGGGAGGATGGGAACATCTTAACCCTCACAACATTTCAACACAGCTAAAGTTGGTCAATGGGACAGATACTGCGTTTGAATACTGGTGGCACCACCTCTGCTTTGTGCCTGGATTTGGCTCCTCACAACAGAAATAAATCACAGGACAGGAGCACCAGGGACTCATTGGCACAGAGATATCACCCCTCCATACGCTTGGGCTGCTAACAGGAGCCACGGGACTGGGCTTCTCCAAAAACAACCCCTCTCCTGGCAAAATACAGCCAGTAACTATGTCAGCAGGGAACTTGTTTGTGATGCTTTTTACAGAGATACCCATCACTGCCAGCCTGCTATTAACAGCTATTTTAAGTGACTGATGATTCTTCTAATCTGCTACTCCACAGTTACATTTTCCAACTACCAGTGCAAAGCCATGGCCAAGTACACCATTAATCTATGTTGCCTGGAGGCTTGGCACTTGAAGATTGCGATTTTCATTTTATTCGTTCAGCCTTTTTTAGGAAGCTCATTATGACAGAGGCCGGGAAAAGAAGCCAAAAGCATCATTAAGGAGTAGGGCAAGCTACCACAAAGCAAAACTGGAACTACAAAGATACCTGTTGTTCTGGAAAGGCCACTTATTGACTTTCTGAAAGTCACATGGAAAAATAAACCCTTTCCCCTCACAGTCCAGAGCTCAGCCTGTAGAGATTTGAAATAGGTTTTGCAGATCCTATTTTCATTGGTAGAAAGCATTTGTCTTACAAGAAACGGTACAGTCTGCTCCAAAATCATGTTTCAAAATACAGTTTTCCATTTCAGACACCACTCTCTGGCTTTAACCATGAGACACCTCACGTTTTTCATACCATCAAATAGCAAGTACAACCTGTATAACACTCACAGTTTTAATTTCTCCCTTACAAGCTATACATATCACCAGGTTTAAAAGAAAGAAGAGCAATGACCCGTTCTAGGAGCAGATCTGAGCAGGAAGTAATACTATAAAACATGTATTAGACAGTTTTATAATTAATCTATGATAAACTTATAGAAGAAATAATATTAAAGGGATTTTCACTCAGGTTTTCTAACATGGCAGTGCCTGTTACTGCATTAAACCCCCTTGTAACAACATGGGGTGACAAGTGTGCCATTTACAGAAACAAGCCTGGGAGCCAAGGCCCTAGCCCCTGCCCACAGCAGCCTTGCCTGCATTAGGCTCACTGCTGTATCCCTCCTACACATGCCATCACCATTTGAGCTTCATGAAAACTTAAAGGAGCATCACATCATCTAGTATGTATGTCTTTTAGAAAACAAACATGAAAGTAATCAAAATATGGAAACAGTTGCTCAAACTTTTTCCAAAAAGCAATCTGAAAGCGCAGTGCTCCCAGTCAGTATTTGACAGCACTACTTGTTAGAGAGGTACCAACCATAACAGGCACATACTGTTCATCAACATGCCAAAAGCCATTTTAAAAAAAACTGCAGGAGTTTTAATACTGTTCAGAACAAATATTTGGGTTGAAATGTCATTCCTCTATTTTCTTCACTGAATGAAGTACACCAGTTTCATTTATGACCATAATTAAACTATTAAAAGGCATAAAAGAAATACAGTAAGAGGGACAGACATTTCACATGAAAATCAATGGGCAATATAACATGCTACAGCTGCTAGTCCCACAGACCTGCAGTATTTGAAGAGTGACTGCTCCCCAAGCTAGCTCTGTACATACAATTTATGAGACCCCCACTGTTCCTTCTCTTCCAGACTTATCACCTTGCCCCTCTGAATTGTAGTGGGAAAAACAAGACAGGTAGAAATCTCTTGCACTAGATAATGTAATCTAGTAATATGTAAACAGTAGTATGCAACTGACTTATCACCTTGCCCCTCTGAATTGTAGTGGGAAAAACAAGACAGGTAGAAATCTCTTGCACTAGATACACAACCACAGAAACAGTAATATGCAACTTTGGCAAATTCACCATCTGAACAAAAGTAGTTCATCCCATTCAGGTCAAACATACCATCCAGAGCCCCAGAGGGCAGACCACCCGCACCAGACCAACACTGGCACCCTGAGCTAAGCTGTGCCCTCCCAGCTGCCAACAGAAGCCCATGGCACCATAGAGAGGTAGCCTGTGGGAGCAGGCTGAAAAGCTCTGCCTGTGTAGAAAAGGCATGTACCTTCCTGATACATAATCCCTAGTAAGTATTTCAAAGAATGAGTACTCAAACAGCCAGTGAACACACACTTCAACAGCAACAACAACGCTAAAGCACAGAGCACAATTTCAATTTATGCCTTTGGTCTTAAAACCACGATAGTCCTGGGTTAAATGCATACAACAGGACCCACAGTTTGAGTCAGGCTTTTCTTCAAGCCATGTACTTAATGACAAAAACAGATGTGTCACTGGGTACATGTACTGACACAGTCCCTCCACTCCTTCAAATTAAATGAAAACACAGGCACTCAAATCACTTGGAAGAACATGACTCCAGTAAGGTATTTTCGTAGGAGAACCAAGTCGTACAAATCTCCATGCAGCTGGGACACTTAAGGAGCCTTTTTTAATGTTCCATGCAGATACTGTTCTATGCAGACACTGATCAAATAGATCAACAGAAATAAATCATATATTCACAAGAAACTTCTGCATATACATACTTGTGGAAGAAGCAGCCATTATATTTTACTGTGAGTAGGAATGTACAAACTCTGAGAATTTCAACCAGCTTGCAAAACCCAAGAACAAGATTCTTCTGTTTGCAAAATAACTTATATTTGAGACTACGCCAAGAAACCCACTACATTCTCTTCCGCTATATACTGCTACCCCTCCACATGCACACATGCTTAATTTTTACATGCCTCCCTCACACATACTTTTTTTCCATCTTTCACCACTCTCCACATTCTTACTTGAGCAGAACCTGGAATTAATTATTTGTTTTCAAGTATTTTTAACACACTGTGTTCTTGTAGGCTGGAAGTTGTACATTTCAGCTATTACTAGGACCAGATTTGACCTGACAACAACAAAGTATTCTTCCACTATATGCAGGAATACAGCTTGGCTGGAAAGAGAGAAGAAACCTACCTCTTCAGCAATATTCTGGGGCCACACTAAATAATTATGAAACATTTCTTTAGCAGAAACGTAAGTCGAGTGGATGAGAAGTTTACAGGGACTTGCACAATTATGCTGTATTTTAGTAGCAGCTACAAAAGTTGGCTAAGAAAAAAATATGCCAAATTTATTTCAGCATCTTTGGCCAAGAAAATAATGTGATTTTCACTTAAGGTTTGTTTCACACTAAACAAACACGGATAGTTAAATATGAGATGTGATCTCTTTCCACACACTCTGTTAAGGTCTAAGAGCTAGTAGATGTAACCAACATGCAACTGCAGCAGCACCAATGACAAAAGTGCAAGGCTAACCAATCTTTACAACTCCTGTACAAGAGTAATGCGAGAAGAGCTATGGGAAAAGAGGGACACAGAAAATTCAACTACACACAACAATAGTGTGCTTGCTATCAGCAACAGCTGGTTGCTACTTTTGAGCACTTCCAGGATAAACATGCATTTCCCTCAGACCTTTGACCCATGCATGTGCTGCTGAGCAAACAACCTCCAGCACTACAGGGATGAGTCGTTCCCGGCATATCTGCAAGCTTGTTTTGCTTTGTTTTTTAAAGATATAATTATAGACTTACTTTTGAGGAAGGTATCAATACCAGCTGAAGCAGGTAGAAGCTAACCACATTCGCCTCCGTTTGAAAAATTGCCTTTGTCATCTTCACTAAAAAGCAAACCATGCTCAATTTCTCTAAGAAAGCCTGCCATTCCTACAGACACTATCAGCAAACTCTTAACAACAGTGCTCATCATTCCTATTTGCTCTTTCTTGTTTCTCAAAGACCTCCAAACTCCTTGAAAATAGAACACAAATGCAAAGAAAGTACGGCTGAAAAGTAACCTAGAAGCTTGGTAGCTGACAGTGAAATCCAGTGCAGGATCCATGCGTTACCCTGGAGGGACCCGAGTACATTTTTATGCTGTAGATGGCATCTAGACAGGGAGCATCCCATGAACCCTTCTTGCTTGCTCTTCATCCTGCAGACCTTCTCCCTTCCAAACAGTCAAAACATCCTCACACACATTAGTACAACTGCTTAAAGGAAATCAACATTAGGAAACAATGTATTTTTAGATGCAGCTCTGTTAAGAGGAAATGTGGAAAAACAGCCAATGCTAAAAGCAGCCAAAAACCATCAGTCTATACTAGCAAATGCTCTGAAAAATCACAATGCAAGAACCAATACCTTTTGCCTTTTACTATCATTTTGATACAAAAATCTAATCTCAGGTACTTCATAGCAGAATACATCTGACCTGCTCTTTAAAATAAACGAACATAACTGCAATTCTCTCCTCCGAAGTAGTAGGTAGGGAATTCCCAAAATAGGCTTAGAACATGTGATACTCTCAATACCTTAAACCCCAGGGAAGTGCATATTACCAAGAACACAGTACATCTGATGCTGAAGTTGCAAAGTGAGCTTTATTAACCTATGGTTCAGTGCATTTATTTTTAATATACTGAGTAATTCCCTTAAAAATGGAAGTAAGACTTTTTTTTTTTTCCAACATTCACATTTGCTTTTCTAGGCTATATTCTTCTGCCATTATTTTCAAAGCAGCAACTTGCTTTTATAGATCCCAATCAACAATATCCAATGCTAATACATTAATTATTCAACATTTTCCAGACCATTTTGTATACTTCCCTCTTCAAATATTCCTGTGCCTCTTACTGTACCTACCCTTGCTCAATACCACTACAAGGTATCAATTTTCTAGCTAGTATTTCACAATACAGACCACCATCTGCTCATGCAATAATATGGATTTTTGCTATCTCCGTCTTGCCCTTTCTACAGAATATGTCCCCAAAATGTGGCATTTTTACAGTTATAGCTAGAATGATTCATCCAGCCCCAAGCTGGTTCTGAAACATTTAAACAACAGCCAATTTTAAACAGCAGTTCTTTTGAAATGAATGAGGTATCTGCTATGAAAAAACGTACCAGATTGCATTCCTTACAAAACTGACAGTTGCTCTGGCACACGCAGAAAGGGTTTTGGGTAGTGTCTAAAGAGGAGAAAAGAATGGCCCATGCTGACTGGTGAACAATTTACTGCTGTAACATGCCAGGCAACCCAATATACTAATTTGGGAAATGTTCTGTTTTATTTTGTGGAGAATCCAGACAGCAACAAATTAGATCAGTGAACCATTCTTCTCTGCTTGCATCCTTTAAGAAAAAAAGTTTATGAGAAGCCAACCTACCTGTCCTGTTTCTGCCTAAGTTTTTCTCTGTTATTTACAAATTAACATTAGCAGCATTAGTAACATATGCTACACAGAAAATTGCAGTCGTCTTAGCAAGCACCGCAACAATGATTTTGTGCTCCTTTTCATTCCTATTTTACAGTTAAAGAAATAATATCACTATAAACTACATTGAGATTTCTGGATTAAAGAGCCTACGCAACTGCAGTATATTTATTAAAGTCAACAGTAAAGAGATTTCTCAAAAACTTAAATAAAAATTGTTTAATTAAATAAAAACACTTCATTTGACAGTCATACTACAAAAATTTATATTTGTCTTGTACAGTTACAGGTTGGATCCATCAAACAGTCCAGGTGCAGATTGATGGGGTTAGCCAGTATTTCTGAATAAGATAGAACACAGACTATTTATTATTTCCTGCCATGGTACAAGACATTTTTCTATTAGATCGTAACAAAAAAAAGGGATTAATTGGGACTCTCTACACAGGTGAATCGTAGTTTTAACAGTAGACAATGCACATCTGGATGAAGAACAGATCCACACCTGATGGTAGGGTTGCCTTACGGTTTATTCTTTATATATATGCCAGCTTAAAGAGTCTCATTCACCATCAAGGTAGCCAGCACAAGAGTGAAGTTGACAGAAATCGTAGCATATCTTTTGATAATAATTCTGACACAGCTGCGCCTCTGTGCCCAACATTACCAGTACATCTCATCTCTGTGCACACCTGTTTGAAAGCTCTTTGCTGCTCTCAAGATCTCAGAAAATTTGGAAAATGAAAACAGAAACCAAATGAAAACTATGTCCTCAAATAAAAATGCTGAATTTTACGATTCCAGCTCATAGATAATGTAATGATACAGTGCTCCCCTTAATGCCCCTGTTACAGAAGGACTCCTGGCACGTCTGTCCCAAATCCTGCTGCTTTGGAACAGGGCAACACACAAAAAGCAGGCCTCATGTTGCACATGCTACTTCAGATCGTTGAATGGTTCACTCTGCACCCCTGCATCTTCATCAATATCTCTCTGTCTCACTCGCTTTCTACCAGTCTGTAGCTGATGGGGTCACATTTTAAGTCTAAAGAGCACCGTAAGTTTTCTTGTGCCAGTCAGTCTGTAAGACTGGGACAGCAATAAGCTTCAAGCAGCTGTCTGCCAGCTGAAGTTTTCAGGATGTCAACACCACAGAGTGCCTTGATTCTTCGCTCAGCTCCAGCCCACACAGCTGACAACTGGGGCAGAGCATGCACGCAGCACCCACACACCAGTCAGCACCCCACCTCTCACTGCATGAAGCGAACTGCAGAAAAAAATGCTTCTCCAGCTCAGTCCCACCTCAGGTTTTAGATGGTACAGTGGTTATGCTCTTCAAACACATTTTAGCCCACCCAACTTAAAACTACAGTTCTTGAACTGAACTATACGTCAGACTAAAGAGGGTACAGGATGACTTCTCCCCAATAATATTTAGAGCAAAGACTGTTAAGGACTACAATTCCTTTTCACAATGGAATACCTCACAGTTTCACTGAAGGCTTTATGTCAGCGATGCACACAGACATGTCTACTTTGCCCATCTGTAAGCGTCTACATCAGCTTAGTTTGAAAATCAAGAGAATAGCTGCTGGACTTTCCAACTGTGAGCCCTCCCTTCAACACTTTTCTGCCCAGTCTACTGGCACCATTAAGCAGAGTTGTCAGAACCCACAGCCCCTGCTCAAGAACACAACTACTGCTCAAGGAGAATGCTTTTCCTTTGTCCTTAACTCATATGTCATGCAGCTCATTAGTTTTCATTCACTTTAGTAAAGAGAAAAGCCTTTCTCCTCCTTCCTGAGACCAAGGTCTGTCCTTGCCTGCATTGTACTATTTTGTTCTGGTTACACTATTTTAACCTTGCTAGTTTTAGAGGATGCAAGATGAAGTTTTTGATCTGTTTCTGAGACATGCCTAATATTTTGGCTGCAGTAGAGTTCGCTGGGTTAGCATATGCTATGTTCATCAGGGTTGATTTATATCCTAATATTATTTAATAAGAACTACCTGGTAAAAATACCATCCTTTTAGAAAGGGATGAGTACAACAGACTTTGGCCAGAGGAACTTAAAGCAATTTTGGTTAATTGAGCCATCACTTACGTTTAATGTTCTTGGAATGGCTTGGCAGGACCGTGTTTTACACAGAGTAACAGCTGACAGAACACCCTTCTCTTTCCAAACACACAGCCTGGAGAGAAGAATTTGTGCCTCCACAAATTGCCATTCACATCTATTGAGATACTTAAAAATAAGAAAGCATAAGTCAGAATGCTTCTAAACCTGTCACCACCTCTACACATACCATAACATGTCAATATTATGCTCTAGCAACCCCACCAAAGACATAGTACTTCTTACATTAGAAACTGATTCATTGATCAGTCTCAGCACAGGTAAAAACAAAAAGTTGTGAAACCAAGGAGTTGTATCCGGTATGAGCATCTTCCAGTAAGAGCATAACAACTTTATGAGCTGTAATTGAAGCTGATAGCCTAGGCTGTTTCTCAAAGCTGGAGTCTGCACACAAGGCCATTTATCAGCACTGCTGACAAAAGGCATATGCTACAGTCCTTACTTGTGGAAGGCTCCTAATAGCACAGCAATGAATTTTGTTAATTCTTAGTAACACCAGCATAAGAAAAATAACACATCTACCACAAGATTACTTAAGATTCTTATGCACTTACAGGTGACCATAGAAAAAAAACATGATCTGAAAAGTATATGACCTCTTGAAAAACAAGTTTCTCAAGGGAATGGAAGACTGGGATAAGAGGTTTGCCACTTACTGTGTGGGAAGGCTAGCTGTACACGACAAACGTCTGTCACACCAGTTTAACGCTGCAGTGAAGTTGAGCCTGTGAACTCACACAGCTAACGGCAAAGAACTGTACTGTAGCATATCTTCCCTGACACAGCCTTTTTAGAGCCACCCGGACTAAACTGTCCCGGTACAATCACATTTTTGCTGCATGACCTATGACTTTGCTAGCGCCTTGCGGAGTCTGCTCTTTTTCTGCATTGACGGAAGTGGTTACACTAGCGCAACTTCCTAGGGTGTATCAGCTCAATGCTCTGTTTCATCCTTCTTGCCTCAGTAGAGCGCTGCACGACTGAGTGCACAATTCTCTCCTGTTCCTTTGAGGGGAAAAAACACAACAAAACAAAACCAAAAACAAAGATGTTGATCTCTTCTTTTCCACCTGCAAGAATGGGAGTCATATAATGACAATTAAATGATAGTTTCCAATCTTTTGTATACCTGACCTGTAAACCTATCAGCTGTGTCTCTGCCACAGATAACCCATGGCACAACTCAAACTTAGCACTGGGAAAAAGCTTGCCTTCTGCAGGTTGACTCCACCTATAGCAATTCCACATTATTCCCCCTTATGCAATGCAAATTCATCTGCTCACTTCTTTCACCCATGATATTAGTATGATGGATCTTCTTTTAAAAAAAAAAAAAAAAAAAAAAAAAAAAACTTTCCCTTACTGGTAAAGGGAAACTCTTAAACTACTCCTCCCTCCTCCATCCCAACTTCATTTGATCCTGACCTTTGCCACAGGACATCTCTCTCAAACATACACAACTCCCCTATTACAACAAATTCAGAAAGTAATTAAGCATGCTAAGCAGGTTATCCAAGAATAGCTTGCATAGACAAAAACAGAAAGACACTCAAGAAAAAAAAATACGATGTGCAATGAGACAGTAAGGACACAGTCTTAAAAAAAAAAAAGGAAACTTTTTTTAATTGACAGAAGCACTAAAGACAAGCATTATTAAAGCATTTAAATCCTAAAGATGGAAAGTGCATTGTTATTAATTCAGTCCACCTGAGCTTTGAATTACACTACACCACCTCTGCAAGCAGAAATTCTCATTTTCCACTGCAGACCAGCATAATCCAGCTCTTTTGTTGCTGGAGCAAAGTGTCTGTGAGCACAAGCCCTCAGTCAACACAGAAGTACGGGCTAAATGCCACCGAGGATGCACTGCAGCAGTACAGCCATGTCAGCAGCCCTGCTGACCAAAGGCAACTTTGTTACGCACTGATCTAACAGCTCACAGTAGAGATATGCAGTATCAGCAAAACCTGTCACAAATAAAAAGTTCAGTAAGATACTGCCATTTTTCAGACTTTTTAGCTGCTAATGGTCAACGTAGTCTTGACATAAAGTGTCTACCCACAGCTTTCAGCCACACAGCTTTTCAGCTGATGAGAGGATCTCGAATGTTGATTACTACAATCTCATCCTTTTGTGCCTTAATAAGAAGCAGCCCACATGAATTCAGCTCCATGCTTCTACAGAAAACAACATCAGAATTACTTGCAAGTAAAGTTATACGCAAATTTAGGTATTCTTGGGGCTTGTGTTCTAATTCAAGACGTTTGTTTAAATCATTATGAATTACAACCAAAAAGGACTGGAACGGACCTGCTGGACGTCTTACATAGAGTATGTATACGTACATATCATTTATATACCTATTCTATATATCTGTAACATTACACATGTGACTACACTCACTATATATATAGTGAGTAGCTAGTAATAATATATTTATTATAATAGCAACATATTTATAATATATAGTAGCTAATACATATATAGTGAGTGTAGTCCCCATTCACAGATGCTAGATACACTCGCATCCTCCATCAAAGGACTATTTAAACTTTAACCACATTGCTCCTATAGCTATGCTGTTCCCAAGTCTCAGGCCCCTCCAAGTTACAAACCTTCCAGTTTTGCAGATGAAACGCACTGCTGTTGTGCCACCGCCCCCTCGCAGAACCAGAACTCCCTTATTTTCGTCATATTGGCAGATTAAAAACAACAATCTTATACCGAGCAACGAGCCCAGCTTTCTTAGAGCTCCATTTAGCCTTTTCTGCTACCTGACTCACTGTGCTTGACAATGAACCAGAACTGTACACAGAAATCCAGGCAGGCTGCCCTTAGTACTTCCAATATTAATGCTCCCCGATGCACATTAAGATTGCATTCAGCTGCCTTTCACACCCACATGCCACCCGCAGTCCACTTTCAGACACCGTGAATTAATAAAGTTTTCCAACTGACAAACTTTTCAACTTTTCTCACCCGAGATATTCACAAAGAAAAATGAAATCTTGTTACTAGTGCGTAGCCTTATTATACTCAGTACCATTTCTAACTGAAGCCAAAGTAGTTCTTGAACAGTCATCTACCCATACTGTCGGGAGCTAAGTAATTCCTCTTTAGCAAACATGGCATTAGTAGCTAACACTAATAAATGAAAAAATTGCCAGTCAAAGCTCATATGTAATCCACAGTATCCTGTGACTAAGAAAAAAAGGTGATCAAAAGCAAATACCATGTTTCATTAAAGGCTATTTCAGCTGTACCTTTATTTGTCACACTTCCTAGACATTCTCCACCCTCATCTTTAAGGAGGATTTTCATAACATTTAACACTGAATTATCCGGCGTAAGGAAGAGGGAACCATTTCCCTTAAGAACCACTTAAGTGAGGCAAGAAAAAAATTACAGATCGTTTAGTTTGCTTTTCCAAGCCACAGACTTGAATAGAATTCACACAGAACTTGAATAGAATTCATGTATTTCACCTTCTCTCACTTGCTTATTTTTCCAAGGATTGACTGATCTTGCACATCTGTTACAAACCACTTCTAATTTTGTAAAACTAGAGGGGCAAGGGGGTGTTCGGGTTGCCAGGTTTCTTTGGAATGGCGGTCCCTGGCAGAGGAGAACCCAAGTGTCACTTTTAATTAAGTTTCAATGATGAAATGGGTTTTGTGTATTTTTGGCAACTACTTAGCAGTGTTCACACTCAACTGTAACTGAGCTTTGAAGTTACCATCCATTCGACAAGAAAGGGTAAAATAAATACTTCTGACTAAGAGATAGCTGCTCATAAAACCACTTTTGCAGTAGAGATAAGATGGATACCAAAATGCAGTTGGGAATCCAGAGGTACTGCACCCCTGAGAACAAACTACTAAAATTCCTGCTTTCTGCTGTTGCAGATAATGGGCAGCATACAGGCATTAGACATGGTTGTTTCTCAGTAGGAGACCTCAGTATGACCTCCATTCCCATAACTTTCCACCTTCACTGAGTATCTGGACAGCAGACACCATTTGTCCCACCTATAAAGAGTCAAGCTATTTAGAAACTGTATGTGGTTTCTGTGGAACAGGCCACACCAATCGTTTGGTATTAGTTCAACACCATTCATTTTTATCCCATATAAATATGCAGCCTAACATGGGGGCCCTTCACTTCAAGTTTCCCCACCAAAACTCCCACTGTTTCATGAGACAAAACTTAACATGAACTGAGGTAAACGCCCCCCTGTCCCTATGACAGTTACAATTTGGCATATTCAATGTCTTGTTCTCTTATAGCCACACACCATTATTCTTACAGACATAAAAATGATGCTCAAAGTGACTATAACATGCCTGTGTGATGTAAAAGTTTTCATTCGAAGAGTACTACCCAGAAGCTACCCAGGGTAGCACTCAAATTCTTTATGCTGAAACTCATAAATAGATTTTAAAAAGATCCAGGACATCTCATGCTCAGAAGCGCACATCACCATAAAATGCAGTTTCTCTAGTCTGGTTTTGCCTCTAATAGAGACCCTTGCTTCTCGTGAAAGCCTGGATTCAGAAAGCCATGTCAAGGCAGATAGCATCTGGCTCTGTTCTGTCCCCAGATTTGGATTGTCTGAGGAAGCACTTACTATACATCCAATACAGAACTTTCATGCTAATAATCTCTGAAGCATTTCAGACAAATATTACAGACTAGCTTGAATACTGTGCCAGCTCTTGTAGTTCTACTGACTTCTCAGTAATTGGCTTTCTGTCTCTGCATATTCTGACATTCACTCTACCAGTATTGACAATACAATGGGAAACTACAAGCTTCAGGCACAGCTTTCTTAGCAGAACTAAAATGAGACCAATGCAAGAGTAATCCTGTCAAGAATTATGATAAAAGCCTCTGAAAAGGAGCTCACAGATTTGTATTTCATTCTTCAGAATACCATAGATCATTTTGTCTACTAGATGGAAGACGGAATGTGGGTATTTGTGATTTATACTCCTTTACACAGTGTAATTTTTATGAAATCACACAGAACACAAACGTGAGCAAAATGGGCCCACAGCATTTTAAGCAAGTTCACCAACTAACTTTATGAAGGATACGATTTCTTACCAGCTTCCTTCTCCCATTAACTCTCTATGTACCTGTCTTCCCTTGGACTAAAACTAAATGTTTGGGGAAGGGACATTTATTTCATAACAATACCTTATACAAGACACCCTCCATCCACCACTACTGGATAGGGTGGAGTCAGGCACTGCTCAGATACTGTCACGAAGAGGCAAGGATCCTGAAGACGTACAAAGGAGCCCTGCTCTGCTTTCCGGATTTCCCAAAAGGAGTTCCTAGCTTTCACCCATATGCCACCAACATCGATTTATTTTTCCCGACTTCCTTGTATCACCTCCCACCTGTACTCC
>NW_010561214.1:329-825 GCF_000687285.1 Phaethon lepturus | reverse complement strand
CAATCTGCCTGACTACTGCAGGGCTGACCAAGAGTTGCAGCGTATTGGACCAAAAGTTGCAGCGTATTATTAAGGGCATTGTCCAAATGCCTCTTGAACACCCATAGGCGTGAAGCATCGACCGCCTCTCTACGAAGCCTGGTCCAGTGTTCAGTCACTCTCTGGGTAAAGAAATGTTTCCTAACGTCTAGCCTGAAGCAGTCCTGATCCCTCTGCAAGGTCTCTTGTCCTCAAGAGAGTCAACAGCACCTCCCAGCTTAGGATCGCCAGCAAACTACTTCCTGGTGCATTCAACTCCTGCATCCAGATCATTGATTAGAATGTTGGGCGGAACTGGCCCTAGAACAGAGCCTTGAGGAGCACCGCTGGTGACTGGTCTGCAATCAGATGTAGCCCCATCCACTAGAACCCTGTGAGCGCCGCCCTTCAGCCACTTCTTCACCCAGTGCACTGTGTACCTGTTCACCTCACAGTTCGACAACTTGTCCAGACGGCT
>NW_010561214.1:0-206 GCF_000687285.1 Phaethon lepturus | reverse complement strand
TTTCCCCTCTAGCTGAGCTTTGGCCTTTCATCATTTCTCCCTTTCAATAGCACCCAGCATGATCTTCTCCATAACTTTTACAGAAACGGAGGGTAGACTAGGAGCTCTGTCATTTCCTGGGTCTTTCTTCCCTCATGCCCTTCTGGTAAACCGCAATGAGGCTGGCTAGCTTCCTGTCAGCAGGGACGTCCCCAGACTCCCAAGGC
>NW_010561213.1:15816-25646 GCF_000687285.1 Phaethon lepturus | reverse complement strand
ACTACCTGAGAGGGGGTTGTGGTGACGAGGGCACTGGTCTCCTCCCAAGTAACCAGCGATAGGACAAGAGGAAATGGCCTCAAGTTGCACCAGGGGAGGTTTAGATTGGATATTAGGAAAAGTTTCTTCACTGAGAGGGTGGTCAGGCATTGGAACAGGCTGCCCAGGGAGGTGGTGGAGTCGCCATCTCTGGAAGTGTTCAAAAAATGAATGGATGTGGTGCTTCAAGACATGGTTTAGGGAACATGGTGGTGCTGGATTAATGGTTGGACTTGATGATCTTGAAGGTCCTTTCCAACCTAGTGATTCTGTGATTCTGTGATTCTATTTCTTTTCTATGTCATGTCAAGAATTTCCCTCAAGAGATTCTGACTATGTGAATTTGACTACAGCAAGTGTTCTTCTAGTTCTGTCACACTATCAATCTCATTCATACCGATGTTATGTGTCTTTCTAGTTAAAAAAAAAAAATTAAATCCATCATAATAAAGAATATACTCTGTTATGGACAATATTTTACAATGGAAAAATAAGTAAACACATTTTTAGAATAAATTATTTTGGGAATTACTTTAATATTTCTAAGTAGATTTTTGGTGCCTGAAGAAAATGTTAATGTCTTTCCTTTATCATATTTATTTTCTTTCTCATTTTAGGTGTCTACTCTGGGCAGGAAAGTGTGCTAGAAAAATAAAGACCAAAGGGAATAGACTAATGCTAACTATTCCTCATTGTCATGCAGCCATTATGCTTATGTCTGCTGTACTAATATTGAAGACTTTCTAGTCCAAATTTCATGTACTGCCACTTAACTTTTACTTATTCTGAATGCCAGTTAATTCTCTTCTTCAAATATGATCTCTAGGCCAGAGCTGTTCCTTTGTATTCCGTAATTGTTGATGTGCCATATAGATGTACCTCAGGTATCCTCTTACACATACAACATTTATTAATTATCTTCATTTTGAAAAGGGTATAAACTCATGCCCTCTATTTTACTATTGTGCAATTTTGTCATTTGAGCACACGTGACAGAGCTTCATTTTCAGAGTCTTAGAACCTCCAGCTGTATGACACCTTCAGCATTGTGGGTTTTTCTACTTTTAATACGTATTTTTTCTAATCTGTTTGAAAGAAAAGCCTGGACTGTGTTTTCCTTGTGACCTGGTGCAATAAGGTCTGCCACACTTACAGTTGTCCAGAAGCAGTGGTTGAAAGTATGATTGCTCCTGTCATCTCTGGGGGTCTTTAATCCTTAAACCACCTGCTCTGGTACCTGGGACCCTCTCCTAATATGACAGGCTATTCTCCTAATATGACAGGAACGATTCCATCTTAGATCAAACCTGTAAACAAAAGATCAGGTTTTGTGACAATGAAAGGGTAACAGAGATGTTCCACAGGATTAAATAGTAGGAATGGTGCTGTTTAGTGTATTCATCGTCTGGGGAAAAAAAAGCAAATGTTTTAGCAGGAAAATTTGCAGATGTCAAAAACATTCTGGCTAGACAGGGATAAAAAAGGCTTTGAAGGTCTTGAGAAGAAATGGAATACTTTAAATGAGTAATCACCATGAGAATAGTGGCAATGATTATTCAATAATGCAGAGTCATGCACACTAGAAGAAGTACAATTATTTGGTCTTCTTATATACCTCTAAATTTTGAATGCATTTTATCAGTCAGGAACAACTAGAGAGTAACTGTGCAAAATTCTTTGGAAGTAATCTTAAAAGCAGAACTAACTTTTTAATGTCTAATGAATGATAATTAGGGTTTGATAAGGTAAAATATATTCACTATACTGTTATACAAAATGATGGTAACATCTTGTCTCAAATAAAATACTATCTCTGGCCTCCCACCTTGAATGCTCTTTAACTATGACATATTTTGAAGAAGCAACATGGACAGTTGATGGAAGTGATTGGGACATGTAAAGTCTGTCTGACAGAGACTGTAATCACGAGTGCTTTTACCTAAAAAGAAAGGAATTCCCTTACTTGTTCTATCTTAGTAAGATTTATTTTTTGGAGGTTAATTTTTCAAGGAAACAGAGTAAAGAGAGATATAAGCTAAAATCCTGGCTTCATTGAGATCAGTGGGATCTTTGCAACAGGTTTCTCCCATTTAAAATTGAAATATGAGATGATAATTTGCAGATCGGAGTGTGCAGCTACATAATGAAGGAGTGGTGTGATTTCCCATGCAAACCTACAGCTCCTGCCTGACTAGATCTGAAATCAGAAGCTATCAGCAGTGACCAGGGACTGCTGCAGTGGGAGCCAACAGAGTTCTTAGGGCACATCATGATTTTCATTTAAAAATGCATTCCAGTGATGATGAATCTAATTTCTTTTGTATAGCTTTTATCTTTTCCTTAATGATCCTAAGCTGTTCACTGCAACAGACATCGGTAGTCATAAAGCATACAGACTTCCGTGTTAAAAGGTGTAATCCACCTATATCAGGAGGCTGTATGTGGTCCAGCTTAGGACATTTTTTTATTATTATTTTTCACTGTTTTGTGACTTATTTAACCTTTTTGTCTTTTGTTCTCCAGTATTTTTAGGTTTTGTTTGGTTTTGGATGGTTTTGTATTACCTGCTATTTCATAAGGTACAGTTCTAGGTTTTGGAGAAGTATAAAGATGACATGGTATCTAATAAAGCCATTGCTATCTTTTGTGTTTTCATTTAAAGCTCCAGAATTTTTCAGCTGAGTCAGAAAAACACATCTCTGTCTGAAGCATAACCTTTAAAGTTAACCCACATTTGGCAGTGTCCTTTACCTCAGCATTATTTATTACATATTCTCTTTCTGTACTAGCAGCATAACATTGATCACTCTCCTCACTAGCCTGAAAGAGCCAAGTATGGTCTGGCCCTAAATGAGGTACAAACACTGTTTAAACACAAAAAGGTGATGATGTGGGAGCAGAGAGGCTTTTCTGCCTTAACATTTCCCCTGGGAATACTTGAAGTTCCTGAATTTGATATGGAACCATAGCTGAGAGAAGGTCCTACCTTTTCTCTTCTAACACTGTGACCACTGGTCTGTTGGGTTCCTGTTTTCAGGCATTCAGGGATGCTCTAAGAGATAGTCCTCATCGATACCTCTTTCCACTTCCTGACACAGTAGACCAGAATAAACCAGAAAGTTTTGGTCTACTTCTTAACTGGAAGAAATGTTTGTGTGTTTTATAAAATAAATGCTGTAGGTAATTGATGCATTAAATGCAACTATTTTCTAAGTTGTTGAAATGAAGTACCAGACAGGATTTTATTATGTTAAGTGTCTGGCATATAAGGAAAATCTAAGTAGTAGTAGTATAGAATGAATCTGCAAATTATAGGGAACGAGGTACCTGCTCAGTGCAGTGCAAGCACCAAACTGAGGGAAGACTGAGTTTCTGGATGTCCAGTAATTCTTCCTGCAATTTTCAAAGTAGCCTGATGGAGCTAAATACCCAATTCCAACTGACTTTTCCAAGGGGACTTGATTACTTAAGTGCTCTTTTTCCCTTTGAAAAATCTTCTTCTTAATTATGCTAATTGGTGCCTAAAAATGTTTTCAAAGTCACAGAGTTATATATAGATAATGCTAATTCAGAACCAGACAAGATTCATGATGCTAAATTCTAGGAAGCTCCTTCTGACTACAAGGTATATTTATTTTTCTCTTCTTCCCTGAGGACAGAAATTAATTACTCAAGTTTGCCAGAGAATCTGCTGAGAGCTGTTACGTAAAGGAACCAAAAAAGTCATAATGCTATCTCACAACTATTTCTCTTGGCTAATTAAAGTATTTACAGCCAACAGTATCTTATCTATACCCCCAAATGGAAAAAGATGTAGTGCTATCAACAAAAATCTGAGAAGTATAGTTGCAAGATCTCACAGCATTTTATATACTTTGGCTGAAACCTCATCCTATATAATTTCTTCAAAAGGTCCTGATTAGGATCATCTCTAACAGCCAAAATAGAAATTAAAAGCTGTAAACAAACATGTGCTTCTCTACAAATCAGAGGAATACTTTTATTGGGTTTCACTTTCAGATATACATTTTCTATTCGAATCTCATGGTCCATCTCTAAAAGTTACTTAATAGCTTTTCTTTATATAGTGGGCATTTTTTTAGCAATTGTTAACAATTGCTAATAATGCTGATTGCTAGTGTTGTGACTCAGTGATAAGCCATTCATCTTATTGATTAAGATCATTTGTCTGATCCTCAGTTGTGCCACAGAACTGGGCACAGAGAACTCTTCTCAAATACTGGTGTCTTGTACAGAAGTCTTGTTAGCAAGTGTAAAATGCTAATATTGTATTTGGTACTTTGGTAGTAGAATAATATTAGAAATATTATAGGGACTTCTATTGTTTGATGCAGTGTAGGCATTTATTTTTGTACTTTACTTCTACTAGCTGTTATGTATCCTTTAAGAATAATGATGTTTTAGTAGGGTTGGGTTCTTTTGCTTGATAACATTTAACCTAAAGTGTGTTGTAAAGGAGGAACCAGTTTGCATATAACAATCAGTTGAAGAATGGAGTCATCCACCTTTTGTGGATAACAATGAAAATGTGTTTGTCAGAAAGTGAGTCCCGTAATGTTTCATATAAACTTACAATAGGTAAATGTTTTTGTTTTTTTTTTTTAATAGCTTAAACTGAGCTGGAGAACCTTGCAATTAGATGCAATATGACCACCAGGAACAATGAACATGAAATTCATTAAGATAATGAAGGGCAGAAAAATGGGAATACAGAGGCCAAGAATCAGTGGCTTTTAGAACACTCCCAGGAAAGAGATATTCTTATAAGAGGCATTATTGCAGTATTTACACATCAGTTACAGTTATTTAAAATTACCGATTTAATTTCTTTCAATTTTGCAGTTCTTCATATGACTAGAGTACTCTCAAAACTGGACATTGAAATTTATGATTGTATTTCTTTACATTAGCTTTACATAAATTTTTAAAAGTCTGTCTACTCTCTGCCAGGGACTTTCTGAGTTTTTTACTCTTTATTCTTTAATGTTTGGGGTTACATCCCCTAGCATGAGCATAGGAATGAAAACCGCTGTCCAAAGAGACATGTTATTCTTGGGGAAATGTAATGTAATCTCAGAAAAAACATAGTGCACAGAGAGAGGACCGCTATCAGTTCAACTAGGCTTTTTTTTTTTTTTTTTACTTTTGCTTTTCTTTCATTTTAAATAAAGAGGAACCACAAATATAAAATAACCTCATGTGATTAAAACTTCCTGCCAAGGCAAAAATCAAGGAGATCTTCCTATGCTTTCTTGTCTGTTGGCAAGGTAAGCCAGCTCACTCAGTACTGCCATCTAATGACAATGAAGAGTGCTTTCATCTAGCTTTTGATCTGGCCTGCATCGAGTGGGTCGGTAGGGTCATGGCTAGACCTTGTGCTGTCATTACCCAGCTCTTCTGGCTTAACTTTCTCTGTAGGAGAGCGTGCAAGAGAGTATGGAGCTGAGGATGGTAGCAGCCGTGGCTCAACAAGTCTGCTGTAGGTGGTAAATTCTTATAGACTTTTTCCCCAACTTAATTGGAAGTGCTGGGGCAGGTACTTTAAATCTGTCCCCTACTTTTGCAAATATTCTGTACAAGGGGATTTCCCCCAGTTCATACTTTGGATTCATCCAAAACGAAGAAAAGGATGCTGACTGAAGGGGAAGGAGATTAAGCTCCAGGAAGTGACTCAGCCTGTCGGGTCTCCGCTTAAAACAGGGGGACCCCCAACCAATTTTTCTAAAATGAAACTCTGCGATATTGTGGTTTGGTGGTTCTCCCTGAATATCCAGGAAAGATTCCCACTCTCCCAAGCAACTGCTTAATGGGCAAAACTGGGCACACAAATTGATCTTTTGTGTTTTTTTTTCTATCTTGATTTTTGTAAAGCATTGTGTTTATGCAATTCATTCAGGTTATTTGTTTTCCTTTTCAAAAGAGGAATAGCATACTTTTTCCTGGTTTGTGGCTTTGGGGTTTTTGTGTGTTTGTTGGGCTTTTTTAAAATATCTGAGGCTGTAGCTAATTCTACTTCCTCTAGCATACATAGGCTTATTTAGCAAAATTAAAGGAAAGATTAAATGAACAATTTAGAGAACACTTACTGAAGCACCTTTTGAAAATTAATTTTGGTTTGTAAGTTATGTTTAGTCATCTGAATCTTTTCTACTGTAAAATGAAGCATGTAAAAATCTCTGAATGGTTAATTATTTTTATAAAAATTTAGACTTAGAATCTCAAAAATCTTTCCAAGCATTAATTAATGGGTAGAATCAAATTGTTGTTGCATTCTTGCTGCAGTGTTATTAGGTGATGATTTTTTTATTTTCAGTGCTTTAATGGATTTTGTGAATTATCTAATTAGACCTGCAATATGCGATTCAAAAACACTCGATTTCCATAGAGAAACACAGTTCTTATCATAAATAATCATGCATAAAAATAAATACTCCAGAGACAAAATCCTTTATGTGCTGTTTAAATTCCTGTAGTTTAATGTTCTTTTTATTCTTGGAATTGTGTGAAGAATGCAGTGTCTTCTAAATATTTTTTTTTTAATTATTTTGTTTTGCAGAATGTGTAGTTTTCATGGTGTCAGTGTTCCTTAATATCTCTTTTTATGCTTTGTTTTTCAGGTTGGCTTCATGAGCTAGGAAAACGTATTGAGTCTCCTTACTACGAGAATAATACACTAGGAGGCCCATCAATCAGAAGTGCCTATATAGCTGCCCTATATTTCACCCTCAGCAGCCTCACCAGTGTTGGGTTTGGAAACGTTTCAGCCAATACTGACGCTGAAAAGATTTTCTCCATTTGCACAATGCTGATTGGGGGTAGGTACAAATGCTAAGCATCATGTAAAACATTTTGGAGGTGCAGGAACAAGTAAAATAAGAGCTGAAATTTTGCTGTTTCTTTTAAAAAAAAAAACACAGCAGAAAGATTAATTTAAAATGGCAAAAGTTGGAAATAACTTTGTTGGTTTTACACTAGATAAAGTCCCTTAAGCAGACATATTTCTAATGTTTTTATCACTTCTGGCAACAAAAGACAATCATCACCCAGTAAAATGCAAGCTCACCTTATTGCCAGGTGTGGCCCAGCCATGTGCCGGGGGTGCGCCTGCACTTTGTTTACGTGCCAGGCACTTTTCCAATCAGCCAAGTACTAGGTGCACGTTAAGCTCCAGTTCAGTCCCAACAACAGCCCTGGGATGATGGCAAGGGGAGGTGGGCAGCCCACCAGTACATCTGGCTCGGAGCTGGTGCATATCCACATCTGAAGGGCCAGCCCAAAGAGAAGGCAATGGAGACAGGACAGAGGCAGGAGGACTGTTTGGTGAGTTGTAGGTGACTCTACTATAAATAAAAAGCAGTTTAATTATCACTAAGTAAGTTTTACCACATCACTGCTCCAGATTAGAATCAAAATACAATGTTTTGGTCATGTTTGGAGCTCTTAATAGTACTTTTATTTATGCTAATTGCCTAGTCGTACTGTTGGTGAAAGCCATGTACTCATTTATGGTCACCTTTCTGCTGAGGCACCGGGGCCCAACCAGTGAGTTGGTGGCATCTGCAGAACTTGGTAAGCCCAGGACAGTTGAAAAAGTTCCTGCAGCTCTCTCTTTATCTTCATCTTCCTCCCCCCCAAAATTATCTGTGCTATTTCATAGTGTACATCATACAACTCAAAGATATCACAGTGGGTGTGAAAGATAAAAGCAAATCACTACTAGAGTACTGCCCCCCTCTTTTTTTTTTTTCTGCTTGCCTAATTGTTCTGGAAATAGTAGTAGGTATTTCTCCAGGGATAGTCAGTAAGGCACTGGTTGTCAGCTTTGAAGCACAAATTTTCCTTGCCAAAATAAATTGGCAATTTGACACTTGAAAGCCAGGGAACATGATGAATGACCTGTAAACTATATATCTGCAGCATCAAGTGGTATAAAAAGTGCTCAATGAATTATTGTCATTTTTCCCAGTCCTGAAATGAGTGACAATAATATAATGGATCGTCCAAGTATTATGAACATTTGATTTTGACAATGGCACAAAAACACAAGCAGCTCATTAATTGCTTTTGTCTCTGTGCTTTGGGGCTTTCACTACATAAAAGTTGTTGGAATGAAGGAAGGAATTTTTCATTTCTACCAAGAAATCAAGAGAAATCCTGTGTGAGGCAATGATGAATATTTAATTCACTTTGATATGTCAGAGCTTTCACAAAATTAATAAAATAGAATATAAAAGCATCCTGTACTTTTATAATAGTCCAGTTATAGCAATTTCTTTTTCATTTCTTATATTATTCAGCAGTGGAACTAATATGCTCATGCACTGAATAAATTGTGAACAACTAGTCGACTGAATGTAGTAAAAGGGAACTGAAAACTGAAACATAAAGTTATTCATAGGCAAGCAGGTAGAATAATGACTGGAAGGGTCCAGTGAACAAGCTACATCTAGGTAAGAAAGCAGAGCAGGCTGATTTGCAGATATTTTCTTGAGGAATTGTATTTTAGATGCTATTATAGCAAATCAGCAGAGCAAGGAAACTTCAAGAAGAAGTTAACATTACACAGCACAGACTGGTTAGCACGCCTCAGAAAACTGTATTAAGAACAGAGTACTACTTGATATACTCTAGGGCATAATACATTTTAATTTCTTAAAACAGGTTTTGATGTATAGTTTTGGCTAATATTTAATTTTAAAATTCCCTAGTAGAAAGCGATGTCTTGATAAAAATAAATGTTACAGTTTTTAGACCAAGCCAGTAGTTTATGAAATTTCAGGTGCAATGAATAGCATGATTTAGTTTATCAGTAGTTTGTACCTCTTTAATGTGTGTCACTGCAAATTGAAAGAATAAACTGAATTTACTGCAACCTTAAAGAAAGTTGAAGCCAAAAAAAAAAAAATTGTTAACAGATAAATAACTTATAATATTCTTGTTTGATTTTTACCTGCTACTTGGTATTAATTTTTGTTTTGCATGAATTTAAAATTACAATTTAAGACAAGTAATATGGTAAAGATTAACATCTTATTCTACACAGTGTTTCTTCTTAAAGTTGGAAAGAAAAGTTACTTATATTTCAGCACAATTACAGAATCACAGAATCATTAAGGTCGGAAAAGATCTTTAAGATCATCAAGTCCAGCCATCAACTCAGCACCACCATGCCCACTAAACCATGTCCTGAAGCACCACGTCTACACTTTTTTTGAAGACTCCACCACCTCCCTGGGCAGCCTGTTCCAATGCTTGACCACTGTCTCTGTAAAGAAATTCTTCCTAATATCCAAACTAACCTCCCCTGGTGTAACTTGAGGCCATTTCCTCTCGTCCTATCACTAGTTACTTGGGAGAACAGACCAACACCCACCTCACCACCACTTTCAGGTAGCTGTAGAGAGCTATAAGGTCTCCCCTCAGCCTCCTCTTCTCCAGACTAAACAACCCCAGTTCCCTCAGCCGCTCCTCATAAGACTTGTGCTCCAGACCCCTCACCAGCTTTGTTACCCTTCTTTGGACACACTTGAGCACGTCAACACCCTTCTTGTAGTGAGGGACCCAAAACTGAACACAGGATTCAAGGTGCGGCCTCACCAGTGCCGAGTACAGGGGCACGATCACTTCCCTACTCCTGCTGGCCACACTATTGCTGATACAGGCCAGGACGCTGTTGGCCTTCTTGGCCACCTGGGCACACTGCCGGCTCATGTTCAGCCGGCTGTCAACCAGCACCCCCAGGTCCTTTTCTGCTGGGCAGCTCTCCAGCC
>NW_010561213.1:15380-15716 GCF_000687285.1 Phaethon lepturus | reverse complement strand
GCCCGGGCCCTTGCCCTTATTAAACCTCATACTATTGACCTCAGCCCATCGATCCAGCCTGTCCAGATCCCTCTGCAGAACATTCCTGCCCTCCAGCAGATCAACACTCCTACTTACCTATTAGTAAGGTAATACTTACCTTATAAGGTAATACTTACCTCCTATACCTTACCTAATAGACCTAGTATTGTAAGTCTCCTTGAGAGACTTACAATACAACTTGGTATTGTCTGCAAACTTACTGAGGGAGCACTCGATCCCCTCATCCAGATCATCGATAAAGTTATTAAACAAGACCGGCCCCAGAACCAAGCCCTGGGGAACACCGCTTGTGAC